>NC_069504.1:56798125-56833125 GCF_027579735.1 Bombina bombina | reverse complement strand
GGCAACAGTATTTGCAACAATGTATATAACATTTGCATACGAAGAGAGAAGCGCTCTACCAGGAACGAACAACAGCTCATCAGCTAGTTCTATGGCGATTTACCAGGAACGAACAACAGCTCATCAGCTAGTTCTATGGTGATTTACCGAAAAAGGGTGTGTGTACAAGCGCTAAGGTAATCCCCAAGCTGTATCCAAACAGAGATCCTAACCAACCTCCAAAAAATATGCACAAGTAGTAAGAAGTGAATACAGCGCCAACAAGAGGCCAAGGGATAAATATACTCACAGAGAGATAAAAGAAGATTATTTAATGAACCATGTTAAAAAGCATCAGTAATAAAAGACTATATATAAAAAATGTAAAAAGCACATATAAATAAAATTACAAATACAGGAATATCTTACAGAAGCGGCTCAAAGGGCCAAAGCTGATAATTACAATAAAAACAGAGGTAATAACAGGTGATCAGTGTGAGTGGTACACCAGAATAAGAGTGTATACTGATAAAACAGAATTAGCCTAAGTACAACTGTAGCAAGTGCATCAAGCAATAGTGTTCAAAATTAGTGTTACAAAAATAGTGTTCCAAAAAATAGAAAAATGCACTGCAGTGCAAAAAAGGGGGTAGCAAAATAATTGTATAGATACAATCAAATAGTGAGTGAGTGCAAATGGATATAAAAATGCTAGCTACTTAATCCAGTGAGGTTAAGATATAATTGAATAAAATACACAATATGCAATAACATAAAAAATAAAAAATAATAAAATATAAAATATAATCCAAAAAAGTGTTCAAAAAGTTGATCAACAAATGTTAGTGAAGAACAAAAATAAGTCAATCAAAACTAAAAAATGGAAAAAATGGGTGATGAAAAGCAAGGTGAAAGTGAGGAAATTGATTCCTTCCAATGTTAGTTACTTTAACAGATCCAAATTCCTGAGTGTGGTTGCTGAAGTAGCTGAATGGATCCTAGCACCTGTCAGCTGCTCCTATGGTATCCTAAAAAGTGTCCCTGTAAAAAAAAGAAATTCACAACATAGTGTATCCAATATGAGAATGAAGTAAAGATTAAAGTAATGCTTACCAATATGTCAACGCGTTTCTGCCCTCAAAAAAGGGCCTTTCTCAAGACTAGGACGCTAGTCTTGAGAAAGGCCCTTTTTTGAGGGCAGAAACGCGTTGACATATTGGTAAGCATTACTTTAATCTTTACTTCATTCTCATATTGGATACACTATGTTGTGAATTTCTTTTTTTTACAGGGACACTTTTTAGGATACCATAGGAGCAGCTGACAGGTGCTAGGATCCATTCAGCTACTTCAGCAACCACACTCAGGAATTTGGATCTGTTAAAGTAACTAACATTGGAAGGAATCAATTTCCTCACTTTCACCTTGCTTTTCATCACCCATTTTTTCCATTTTTTAGTTTTGATTGACTTATTTTTGTTCTTCACTAACATTTGTTGATCAACTTTTTGAACACTTTTTTGGATTATATTTTATATTTTATTATTTTTTATTTTTTATGTTATTGCATATTGTGTATTTTATTCAATTATATCTTAACCTCACTGGATTAAGTAGCTAGCATTTTTATATCCATTTGCACTCACTCACTATTTGATTGTATCTATACAATTATTTTGCTACCCCCTTTTTTGCACTGCAGTGCATTTTTCTATTTTTTGGAACACTATTTTTGTAACACTAATTTTGAACACTATTGCTTGATGCACTTGCTACAGTTGTACTTAGGCTAATTCTGTTTTATCAGTATACACTCTTATTCTGGTGTACCACTCACACTGATCACCTGTTATTACCTCTGTTTTTATTGTAATTATCAGCTTTGGCCCTTTGAGCCGCTTCTGTAAGATATTCCTGTATTTGTAATTTTATTTATATGTGCTTTTTACATTTTTTATATATAGTCTTTTATTACTGATGCTTTTTAACATGGTTCATTAAATAATCTTCTTTTATCTCTCTGTGAGTATATTTATCCCTTGGCCTCTTGTTGGCGCTGTATTCACTTCTTACTACTATGGTGATTTACCACCCGGAAGCAGCCTCTTTTAGACCTGTGTGCTTTTTTCCTGAAGCCCATCAGTCTGATCCCGCCAATAAGGTCAGTCCAGCCCCGAAATACAAGGCAATTCTTCTCTGAACAAGGAACATGACAAGCCCAGACGATCGTTTCAGCCTCCTATGAGCCTCGTCAGTGAGGTGCAGCCACATTCCTCTAAGCACACTGGGCAAGGAGTCCACGTCTGGTTTCCCCCATCACCCATAGTGAGACTTCCCCAGGGTCATAATAATTTGCATACAAAGAGAGAAGAGCTCAACCAGGAATGAACAACAGCTCATCAGCTAGTTCTATGGTGATT
The DNA here is from genome assembly GCF_027579735.1 of Bombina bombina. Taxonomy (NCBI): domain Eukaryota; kingdom Metazoa; phylum Chordata; class Amphibia; order Anura; family Bombinatoridae; genus Bombina; species Bombina bombina. The sequence continues at coordinate 56,830,726 of NC_069504.1, read as the reverse complement.
TACCACCCAGGAGCAGCCTCTTTTAGACCAGTGTGCTTTTCACAAAGGAAAACTTCCTGAAGTATATTAGTCTGATCCCACCAAGTAAGGTCAGTCCAGCCCCGAAATACAAGGCAATTCTCCTCTGAACAAGGAACAGGACAACCCCAGACGATCGTTTCGGCCTCCTCGGCAACAGTATTTTCAACAATGTATATAACATTGTTGCAAACACTACTGCCACATAGACACATGCACGATTCTGAGCATACCTAGGTAACTATACTTCAACAAAAGAATGAAGCAATTTTAAGAATAGAAGAAAACTGGAAAGTTATTTAAAATTACATATTTTATCTGAATCATAAAAGTTTAATCTTGACTTATATATAGCTATCTCCAAATTAATATATTACAGCTAATCTTTTTCACTGCCACAAACGTAATTAGGATTCTACCTGACTAACCCTGCCTATAACCCGTCTGCTAATACTACACTACAGACCGGTATACATCAGTTACCTGCAGATGTCTGATCTGCTGTATGGCAGTTCTGTATCCTTGTCACCAGATCAGGAATTTGGTTTTTGTACTTTTCAACCACAGCAATTTTAGCTTCAAGCTCCTTCTCTTCAGCGCTGACGGCATATTTTTTCAAAGCAGCGTATCCTCCTTGTTTCTGCCACATGGCTATGGAATTATCCGTTACGTATAGACCACCTAAGGGAAAGAAATAAACAAACATAAAAGATCTATTCTCTCTACAGAGGTGTAAAAAAAACCTGAAAGGACCATTAAAGTGATGGTAAATTCTAGCGTTTTAAAAAAGGTGAGGATTTACCATTACTAAAAATAAAGCTGACCTTTATCATTTAAAAAAAAACAAACACCCTGATGAATAGGTACATTTATTTCACCACGGCTTCAGCACTAACCTAAGTGCTTATGGCAAAGCTCAGTTTTTCAGTGAGGTTTACAAAAAAAAAAAAACCTGAGCTGTGCCGTGGGCAGCCGGAGGCACTATAAGGTTAGCGCTGAAGCTGCGGTGAAACAAGCTGCCTATTTATAAGGTTTTTTTTAAACTGATAAATGGTCACCTTTGTTTATAGCAATGGTAAATCCTAGCATTTTTGAAATGCTAGAATTTATTATCACTTTAAGTACAGTAGATTTGCATGATCCACAAATACATTTCAATGTACTCTAAATTCCAGGAGGTTATAAGTAGATTTTTATTTCTGAGAAACTTCAAAAAGTTTGCTTCAGTTTCCTGGGGTCTAATTTTTTGCCATCCTCCTTTCATCGTAGCAGTTTATTACAAACTATGACCCCCACATCATTGCCATACAAGATGCATCACACAGCTTTTTTTGTGGAGTTTTCAAATTCAAACTCATTTCAATCCATATGAAAACACCATGTGAATCCATTTATCACAAGGTTTACAAGCATATTTATGGTGCAATAACGCACCTATAACTTGCATGGCACAATTTATCCCTTGTATTCTAAGAACATTTTCAAGCAGATTTTCATAAGATGTTTTACAATTTATGTTCAGTTCACGTTAAACATTTTTTTTTAAAATATATTATTCAAAACATAGCTCAGATCACACAAACATATTAATGATAAAATAACAATACAATATGAAATGAATTTAATAAATCATCATGAATTTATATTATTGTTTAAAAAAATGCATTCAAAAGATTCATTGATGCTTTGATGCTGAATTAGGTAGCTACCATGTTTTGACTATTAAGGTTTGGTGTAAAAATTTTGAGAAAGCCCACTCCAAAAGCGTGCAATATTTTTTACAGTGTTTAAAGAACCATTATCTACAGTAGCATTGCATAATAAAAAGACAATACAATAACACTACAAATTGCAAATGAACAGGTTTTTTTTTTTCCTGGCACACTTCAAAGTTTCCTTTCATTTCCCTGTTCCTTGTACCATATGATAGTCAAACTCATAACATATATACTATGAATTCTTGCACATGATTAGTAGAAGCTAGTGCCTTAAAAAGAGTGAGCATAAGAAAGACTGTGCACAATTTGATAATGGAAGTTTACTATAGAAACTCTATGCCGCAACAGATTTTTATAGAAAAACAAAAATCAGTGTGAAAAATCCATTTGCAATATTCTGGCAACTAACTAAGGCCTAGATTTAGAGTTTGGCGGTAGCTGTGAAAACCAGCATTAGAGGCTCCTAACGCTGGTTTTAGGCTACCGCCGGTATTTGGAGTCACTCAAAATAGGGTCTAACGCTCACTTTTCAGCCGCGACTTTTCCATACCGCAGATCCCCTTACGTCAATTGCGTATCCTATCTTTTCAATGGGATCTTCCTAACGCCGGTATTTAGAGTCGTTTCTGAAGTGAGCGTTAGAGCTCTAACGACAAAACTCCAGCCGCAGAAAAAAAGTCAGGAGTTAAGAGCTTTATGGGCTAACGCCGGTTCATAAAGCTCTTAACTACTGTACCCTAAAGTACACTAACACCCATAAACTACCTATGTACCCCTAAACTGAGGTCCCCCCACATCGCCGCAACTCGATTAAATTTTTTTAACCCCTAATCTGCCGACCGCCACCTACGTTATACTTATGTACCCCTAATCTGCTGCCCCTAACCCCGCCGACCCCTGTATTATATTTATTAACCCCTAACCTGCCCCCCACAACGTCGCCGCCAGCTACTTACAATAATTAACCCCTAATCTGCCGACCGCAAAGCGCCGCCACCTACGTTATCCTTATGTACCCCTAATCTGCTGCCCCTAACACCGCCGACCCCTATATTATATTTATTAACCCCTAATCTGCCCCCCTCAACGTCGCCGACACCTGCCTACACTTATTAACCCCTAATCTGCCGAGCGGACCTGAGCGCTACTATAATAAAGTTATTAACCCCTAATCCGCCTCACTAACCCTATCATAAATAGTATTAACCCCTAATCTGCCCTCCCTAACATCGCCGACACCTAACTTCAATTATTAACCCCTAATCTGACGACCGGAGCTCACCGCTACTATAATAAATGGATTAACCCCTAAAGCTAAGTCTAACCCTAACACTAACACCCCCCTAACTTAAATATAATTTACATCTAACGAAATTAATTAACTCTTATTAAATAAATTATTCCTATTTAAAGCTAAATACTTACCTGTAAAATACATCCTAATATAGCTACAATATAAATTATAATTACATTGTAGCTATTTTAGGATTAATATTTATTTTACAGGCAACTTTGTAATTATTTTAACCAGGTACAATAGCTATTAAATAGTTAAGAACTATTTAATAGTTACCTAGTTAAAATAATAACAAAATTACCTGTAAAATAAATCCTAACCTAAGTTATAATTAAACCTAACACTACCCTATCAATAAATTAATTAAATAAAATACCTACAATTACCTACAATAAAACCTAACACTACACTATCAATAAATAAATTAAATACAATTCCTACAAATAACTACAATGAAATAAACTAACTAAAGTACAAAAAATAAAAAAGAACTAAGTTACAAAAATAAAAAAATATTTACAAACATCAGAAAAATATTACAACAATTTTAAACTAATTACACCTACTCTAAGCCCCCTAATAAAATAACAAAGACCCCCAAAATAAAAAAATGCCCTACCCTATTCTAAATTAATAGAGTTAAAAGCTCTTTTACCTTACCAGCCCTGAACAGGGCCCTTTGCGGGGCATGCCCCAAGAAAATCAGCTCTTTTGCCTGTAAAAAAAAACATACAATACCCCCCCCCAACATTACAACCCACCACCCACATACCCCTAATCTAACCCAAACTACCCTTAAATAAACCTAACACTAAGCCCCTGAAGATCTTCCTACCTTGTCTTCACCTCAACAGGTATCACCGATCCGTCCTGGCATCCGGTACTGAAAAGGTCCAGAAGAGGCTCCAAAGTCTTCCTCCTATCCGGCAAGAAGAGGACATCCGGACCGGCAAACATCTTCATCCAAGCGGCATCTTCGATCTTCTTCCATCCGGTGCGGAGCGGGTCCATGTTGAAGCAGCCGACGCGGATCCATCCTCTTCTTCCGGCGTCTCCCGACCAATGACGGTTCCTTTAAGGGACGTCATCCAAGATGGCGTCCCTCGAATTCCGATTGGCTGATAGGATTCTATCAGCCAATCGGAATTAAGGTAGGAATATTCTGATTGGCTGATGGAATCAGCCAATCAGAATCAAGTTCAATCCGATTGGCTGATCCAATCAGCCAATCAGATTGAGCTTGCATTCTATTGGCTGATCGGAACAGCCAATAGAATGCGAGCTCAATATGATTGGCTGATTGGATCAGCCAATCGGATTGAACTTTATTCTGATTGGCTGATTCCATCAGCCAATCAGAATATTCCTACCTTAATTCCGATTGGCTGATAGAATCCTATCAGCCAATCGGAATTCGAGGCACGCCATCTTGGATGACGTCCCTTAAAGGAACCGTCATTCGTCAGGAGACGCCGGAAGAAGAGGATGGATCCGCGTCGGCTGCTTCAACATGGACCCGCTCCGCACTGGATGGAAGAAGATCGAAGATGCCGCTTGGATGAAGATGTTTGCCGGTCCGGATGTCCTCTTCTTGCCGGATAGGAGGAAGACTTTGGAGCCTCTTCTGGACCTCTTCAGCACCGAATGCCAGGACGGATCGGTGATACCTGTTGAGGTGAAGACAAGGTAGGAAGATCTTCAGGGGCTTAGTGTTAGGTTTATTTAAGGGGGGTTTGGGTTAGATTAGGGGTATGTGGGTGGTGGGTTGTAATGTTGGGGGGGTGTATTGTATGTTTTTTTTTACAGGCAAATGAGCTGATTTTCTTGGGGCATGCCCCGCAAAGGGCCCTGTTCAGGGCTGGTAAGGTAAAAGAGCTTTTAACTCTATTAATTTAGAATAGGGTAGGGCATTTTTTTATTTTGGGGGTCTTTGTTATTTTATTAGGGGGCTTAGAGTAGGTGTAATTAGTTTAAAATTGTTGTAATATTTTTCTGATGTTTGTAAATATTTTTTTATTTTTTGTAACTTAGTTCTTTTTTATTTTTTGTACTTTAGTTAGTTTATTTCATTGTAGTTATTTGCAGGAATTTTATTTAATTTATTTATTGATAGTGTAGTGTTAGGTTTTATTGTAGGTAATTGTAGGTATTTTATTTAATTAATTTATTGATAGGGTAGTGTTAGGTTTAATTATAACTTAGGTTAGGATTTATTTTACAGGTAATTTTGTTATTATTTTAACTAGGTAACTATTAAATAGTTCTTAACTATTTAATAGCTATTGTACCTGGTTAAAATAATTACAAAGTTGTCTGTAAAATAAATATTAATCCTAAAATAGCTACAATGTAATTACAATTTATATTGTAGCTATATTAGGATGTATTTTACAGGTAAGTATTTAGCTTTAAATAGGAATAATTTATTTAATAAGAGTTAATTAATTTCGTTAGATGTAAATTATATTTAAGTTAGGGGGGTGTTAGTGTTAGGGTTAGACTTAGCTTTAGGGGTTAATCCATTTATTATAGTAGCGGTGAGCTCCGGTCGTCAGATTAGGGGTTAATAATTGAAGTTAGGTGTCGGCGATGTTAGGGAGGGCAGATTAGGGGTTAATACTATTTATGATAGGGTTAGTGATGCGGATTAGGGGTTAATACATTTATTATAGTAGCGGTGCGGTCCGCTCGGCAGATTAGGGGTTAATAAGTGTAGGCAGGTGGAGGCGACGTTGAGGGGGGCAGATTAGGGGTTAATAAATATAATATAGGGGTCGGCGGTGTTAGGGGCAGCAGATTAGGGGTACATAGGGATAATGTAAGTTGCGGCGGTTTACGGAGCGGAAGATTAGGGGTTAATAATATAATGCAGGGGTCAGCGATAGCGGGGGTGGCAGATTAGGGGTTAATAAGTGTAAGGTTAGGGGTGTTTAGACTCGGGGTACATGTTAGAGTGTTAGGTGCAGACGTAGGAAGTGTTTCCCCATAGGAAACAATGGGGCTGCGTTAGGAGCTGAACGCGGCTTTTTTGCAGGTGTTAGGTTTTTTTTCAGCTCAAACAGCCCCATTGTTTCCTATGGGGGAATCGTGCACGAGCACGTTTTTGAGGCTGGCCGCGTCCGTAAGCAACTCTGGTATCGAGAGTTGCATTTGCGGTAAAAATGCTCTACGCTCCTTTTTTGGAGCCTAACGCAGCATTTTTTTGGACTCTCGATACCAGAGTTATTTTTATGGTGCGGCCAGAAAAAAGCCTGCGTAGCGTTAACAACCCATCTACCGCCAAACTCCAAATCTAGCTGTAAGTCTGCTTCCCAGTTCTGTAGACCTGGTATGTAAAATGGCAGATATAGCACTAGGTCTATGCCAAGGTGAAGATATGACAAAATGTCCTTCATTTGACAACAGCTATAAGTTACTCCTTGATACAAGCAACCAAAATCATGTTGCTGGATTTAATTTATAGAGGATTAAGACAACTGGGGTCCCAGTTCTATGAAAAACAGCACCAATTTTCAGAATCCTATTGTAAGCGAGAACTTGTTTTGGCAGCCTCCCTTGAGTGCTCTATCTTTGAGGGAGGAGCCTTTCCTCTCAGGAATATTAGTATGTTTGACTACAGATAAAGAGGGTGGTTAAGAAATACAATCTTTGACCAAGTTGGAGGATTCCTCAAACGTATCTTCACCATCTCTTTTACATTAATCGATTTACTTTATTACACTTCTTCCGTAAGGTAATAAGAGCAAAAAGCAACCCTTTAATTTAATCTGTATGACATATGGATGCATAACCCTTATACTTCTTGATGGTAACTATATCAGAAGAGGAAGAAAATTAACTGGAAGGTGGACTTGGATGCTTACATATGCAAAAAAAAAACTTCCTTCTGATGGTGTAAAAGCAGCACAAAAAATTACCCAAATTTTGCCTTTCTAAACAAGAATCCCCCCACCCATAACGCCTTATAAGAAGGTACCATCTCAATGGGTAATTTACTGAATTCAACTGGTTAAATGAGAACATAAAATATATGGATGTAGGTAATAAACATTTCCAGGATAGGTATCGCTTTTATCCAGTTTGTAAAACCGAATAAACAAAATAAGAAGACACTCTTTAGCAGTAGGAGACCTTGCATTTTCTGTCCATATGCTACTTAAGGTTAGCCTTTCATTAGTGAGTGCTACTATGGTAAGAGAAGATAATGGGATAATTCAGGCTAGAACCCCTATCGCCTTACTCCAAATAGGCAGAAACAGTAAAGTTGATAGAGATGTTTATATAAACGTGTGTCGGCACCATAAAGACTTCTGGGAGTTCCTTCCTACTCGAAGGGGGCATAAGGCAATATACCCACCAAATGATGAAACAAATATCAAAAAAGCACAAGAGGAATTTTGTTATTTTAAGGTCAATAATAATTACAATGAATACAATTTACAATTAATGAAATTTAACCTTCCCACACTTGACAGGATTATCATCAATACAAAGATCTTTGGAAACTGCAAATATTCATTCCAAGGATTTCGACTCACATACAAGAACCTTACGTTTTGATCTTTCTGCTTCTGGCTGAAGGAGAACCCAAATTGAGAGAATTTTATTCAATCCAAAGTTATCTGGTCCCTAAAAAAGAAAAATAATAGTGAAATTACATGTTGTTCTAAACAGTCATAGTTATTAATATTACCTGTAAAAATACCACATTCTGCATTGCTGTAGACCGAATAAAGTATATATCTTTACTATCTTCACCTATTTTGTTTTAGAGTCATTTGATTTTACTAGTAGCTCCTAAACATTTCTCCATAAACAAGAGCTTGACAAATTTATGTTTATCTTAGAATTAGACAGAAAACAGAAGGACCCTTTGTAATATTTTCTAGGAGCCAAGCAAATGTCACTGTATGCAAATACACGTACAATGATAATGCTAAAAAAAAGCCCTGGTATCATGACTCCTGGAATTGTCAAGCTCTGCTGCCAGCTTGTTAACAGAACTTTTGTGACGGGCCTAGTAACAGTAGCGCATCATAGGAGATCTCTAACCCTGAGCAAGATCAGAACAACGTGCAGAAGAAGGAGAGCACATAACACAACAACATGCAGACAATATTTAGCGCCCTGCATTTTACATTATGTATCTCCACATACCCCAATGATGTGGATTCTTGATGGATTTTCCCCCTCAGTAACTCGGACAGCCTCATCAAAGACACCTGAATTAGTCCTACATAAAATGGCAACATTTACGGCGGATTGACCTTGAAGACTGCCTGAAAGAAACGCATGATAAAGGTAAGACAGGCTGTAGCACACAAACATAATGCTCAAAGATTGGGGAGACCTTTATACATGGGTCACTGGCCCTAGGCTATATTTACCTACCGACTTCTTTAAATAGACATAAAGGTGCATTTTCTTATTGCAGTATTGCTTGCATATAACTATGTGTTTAATATTAGCAAACAAGGAGAAACAGATACAAAGTGCAATCTAGAATGACAATGCACTATGATCTGGATCTAAACATTTCCACAAAGCCAATCAGGAATGGCATATGTATGTATGTGCTGTTTGTAGCTCAGGACTAGCAGTGCATAGACAATCAGGTGCTGACATTAAAGGAATATGAAAGTCAAACTTAAAATGTTATGATTAAATAGAGCATTAACATTTAAAAAAAAAATATCTAAATTTACTTGCAGTCTTTTTAAGAGCAAACTTTCTGAGGAACTGGTTCCTACTGGGCATGTGCAGGAGTTTGCAGTATATAAACAGGTCTGTGATTGGCTGCTGACTGCCACATGATACAGGAGATAGGGAAACCAAACAAAATGTAGAAATAAGTCCGTTAACACAATCTACTGCTCATTAAAATTTCAAGTAAATGTTATTTTATTGTCCTTTTAATATGCATGTGTCACAATTTTACAGTAATTGTCCTTTAACTGTATGTTTAGCCTCTTTGTGGGGGTTAAACAGCTTTAGACAGGCAATAGTGGATTAAGAAAATCCTCTAATGAATTGGAACATTTTCTTATTGGAGTTTTATGTCCCTTTCATGGCTTAATCTTGGAAATAACTTATACTACTAAGAAAGTGAAATGGTGTTCATCTAATTTATACATAGGCCAGAGTCACACTAAACATGTGAAATATTGTGCTGTGTCACCCTGTGATGTGAGAATTTATTTTGGACGGATGGTGGATAGGGGTGAATTACATATACAAAGGACAACAGACCATCTAATGCTGCACATTTCAGATGTTTGTTTGGACATAGTACAGGTTTCTAATGCATTTACAATGTTTTTATTCAATAAACTAGCCTATATAGTACACAGACTGGAACTTAAGGCTTTAACAAAACAAAAAAAGGTTTTACCTACAAAGAAGAAAAATAAATATTAGAACATTTCCTCTTAAATTGGTTAAACAACAGATTACTAAAATCACTTTTTTCACTCACAGTGGAAGCGAATTCTCCTATGAGATCAGCCCCTCCTCCAGACGGATGGAAAGATAGGGCACCTCACTGTCTAGACGCTTTAAAAGGGACAATAAACGTCTTGAGATTTTTGGGGAGGCTTCTGGTATACGGAGTCTGATAGCTAAGCTGTACTGAGACAAACAATGGAGCAGGGTAAAAAGCCAGCATCTTTCAGGGCAGAGGAAGGCCCAGAGAACTGCACTCAACCCTGAAAGGTGTCCGGGGCAAATTACCAGCAGGCAGTCCAGCGTCTACTTTGCACAACCAGCATTGCTAGATTAATATACTTTATAACATTTAAACCTCTAAATTTCTGCCTGTTTCAAAGGCTCTATTGACATGCCTCTTAATCACATGCTTTTGTATTTGCTTTTCACAACAGGAGACTGCTAGTTCATGTGGGCCATATAGATTAGGACGTAATAACATTTTGACACTAATTGAACTCTCTATTGAAATTCTGAGAATTATTATACATGATTCCTTTAACATATCTATAAGTTAAGTGGTAGAGTATTTCAGAGTATAAGTTTATCGTAAAATTGGGTTAGTCAAAGATTAGACCTGACTTAAAGGGACACTGAACCCAAATTTTTTCTTTTGTGATTCAGATAGAGCATGCAATTTTAAGCAACTTTCTAATTTACTCCTATTATCAAATTTTCTACATTCTCTTGTTATGTTTATTTGAAAAGCAAGAATGTAAGTTTAGATGCCAGCCCATTTTTGGTGAACAAACTGGGTTGTCCTTGCTGATTGGACAGCACCAATAAACAAGTGCTCTCCATGGTGCTGAACCAAAAATGTGCTGGCTCCTTAGCTTAGATGCCTTCTTTTTCAAATAAAGATAGCAAGAGAACGAAGAAAAATTGATAATAGGAGTAAATTAGAAAGTTGCTTAAAATTGCAAGCTCTATCTGAATCATGAAAGAAAAACATTTGGGTTCAGTGTCCCTTTAAGTGAGGGGCAGTGGGGTTAAGAAGGGAAAGGAAATTGTATATGTTATAGATTATGTTTATCATGTCACGCTATATATAAAGATTTATTTTGTAACTTGATAATATAATTATAACATTATTACAGTATTAAATGGAATGCATCAATATAATATATATACATTTTTAAATATGTTCACATTTAATTTGGTCTATTCACGTCTCCAGCTATGGCTGTTAGAAATAGAACTCAAGAGAAAAGGAATAATAAAGAACAATTAGAAAAGGTCACATGTCCTATTGTATAATGTAAATGGCTTTATACCAAAATTAAAGGGGCATTAAACACTAAATAAATGCTAGATAGAATGATGCATTCAAAGAAAAGATCAGTCTGAGAATAACATATAGAAGTATTTTTTAAAGTTTCATTAGCTGTTTAAATATTGACAAAATAAGTAAAATTTTAGAGTCTATAAAACAAGCTGCCATGTTGTAACTTAGGTTACCTTCTCTGCTGTGGCCAATTAGGGACAGTTATAAATAGGTCACTAGAGTGTGCAGCCAATGGCTGTGGGGAATACAAGTGTTCTTCAGTTTCATTAATAAATTCAACTGAAATGCTCACAAATTCAGAATGGAATTCCAGGAAAAAGGGACAAAATAAATAATGAAAGTATATTTTTTATTTATACGATTTATCATTTTATATTACCATCTCAAATGTTTCAATGTCCCTTTAACCCTTTGAGTGCTAAGCACTTTCCCACCCGGGTGCTAAGCTGATTAATTAATTTTTTTATTTTGTGGAAAAAAAAAAGTTTTAAACTTTTTTTTATTTTTTCCAGATCCCCAAGACTTACACTATTGGAAAGGTGAGGTGATTACCTTTCCAATGGTGGGTCTTGGGGGTCTGTAGCTGCCTGAGATATGGGCTTCTAAGCAGCATTCCCCCTTTCCTATACTTTGTATTAACAAATTGTTAATAAAGTTGCGTGGTGACGTCATCACATCATTGTGCATGATGTCACCGCGAAAAACGTTATGCCCTGGCGATGCCTGTCACTCTACAAGCATGATCGCCGGGGTAGGAGCAGGTGGGAGCCCCCAGATCTCCCTCAAGGTGCGAGAGTGCTAGTGACGGCTCTGAACCGTCATTAGCACCAGAGTGGGAAACTCTGTGACGGCTCACAGCCTTTATTAGCACTCAAAGGGTTAAGTATTGCTGTAAAATATCATTCAGATATGTTTTCTACCAAGATAGATAAATTGCAATAAGGAATTCATTACAAATTATATTAAAAATGCGAAAGAAAGATTATGTTTTTTGGAACTGAGGATATAAGATATTAAGGATTCCCAGCAAGTTAATAAATAAGAATTAGAGTTCCACAAAAAACAAATATGCAAAATAAAGTTAATGATTTAGTAGATAGCACAATCTCAGGGTAAGGTTTGAAAGAATCTGTAGAACATAGAGATCGTTATATTTGGTATCATATAAAATTAAAAGTAACTAAATTATTAAATATAACTGGAAGACAAAGACTTATGGAGTAGAAAAAGTGCATAGGAAAAAAAGAATAGATGGTTCACAGATACCCAGAATTATAATCAAATGTGTAGATTTTCAAGATAAATAAGCAATTCTGCAGGCAGCTAAAATTAAATTAAATGATCTGCAAGCAGAGGGTAATATGGATTTCTCAAGACTACTCAGATGAAACAATAAAAGAATGAAAAGCAATGGCTCCTTTTTGGCACACCTAATTAAAGGGATACTGAACCCAATTTGTTTTCTTTCATGATTCAGATAGAACATGCAATTAAAAACGAAAACAAGAACATATATTTTCAATAGCCCTGAAGAGGTTAGGAAATAACTTGGTGAACAGGAATCTAAAAATACGCAGCTTTAAGAGTCACATTAGATAGGTAGCTTCTATCTCATGGCTATTTTTTTTTAAGTTAGACATAGTGGAATTATGTATTATTTGAGGATATTAAATTGATTTTAGGTATATTTTCTATACTTATGTCAATTTTAAAGAATTCGGTATTTCACTTTCTTGGATGTCTATTAAGCTATGACTTGGAAGCCTCCTTTTGCCTTTTTTCATTACTGGGTGTTTTTTCAATCTGCCTTTGTTTTTTTAGCAAGGATTTTTTTTTTTTTTTAAACAATTCAACATGTTTTATTGTCCTTTTTCTTTCATTTTGTGCCCACCCTTATGTTAAGTGGTGCCTGTTTTACTGCTTGGTATTCATCTCGCCTGTTAAGTATTAGCTACGTAGGACAAAGATAATTAGAATTTAAATAATCAACAAAGGAAAATTCTATATCTTGGCCTAATACCTAGATAATATTTACCATGGTTCCCACCCCTTGCATTTCATCCTATTACAGGACAGCCTAGGAATGAGAAATTGAGGTAATCTTCATATTGGTAAAAGGGGTGTGACTTATTGCTGTCCATGCTCCCTTCTGAGAGGGGATCTCACATGGTAAGTAATACCTAGGTATTAGGCCAAGATATATAATGTTCTGTTATTGAATATTTAAATTCTATTTTTTTACTCTCATAGCAGTCATTACATGTATTTCTACAAATAATCTAGGGGATTGAATGGAAATAGCAATACGTTATGTTCTTTCTCTTACTTTCTTGATTAGTTCCAACTAAGGTTTTATTTTGCACTTTCTTGCAGGTGTCAAGGATAGTGGCGCCAACATAAGCTATTTCAGCCCCAAATCTGAAACTCTGCATAAGAAAAAATAAAAATAAAAGTGAGCATTATAGATGGATGAGACATGCAGCAAATATTTACAGTGTTTAAGTCAAAATTAAAACTTTTATGATTGAGATAGAACATGCAGTTTTAAGAGACATTTCAATTTACATTCATTACTTTTTTTTTCTTTTTTCAAAGAACTTTATTGATCAAAACAAAATACAGGAGTTAAAGAATACTAGAATTTACATGCACATGCAATGATAATCACTAGGACTGATGTGAGCACCATTGTCTTTGTCCCCACAACTTCTGGATCAGTGCTCCATGAATGTTGTCAATGCATTGTCAGATCATCACCTGCTTTACTCATTACTACATATTAAAGATAAAGCTCAGTTTTTTACGAGTTTTCTCATATTGTCCTGCTGCAGTCCATAATCACTGAGATGAAGGTAAACATAATATCTCACAAGAACTTAGAAATATAGTATAACATATTAATTAATCTCCTTTTTGGAGGTGTAACATCCAAGAAGTGCAAATAATAATAATCGTGCACAAAAATATATAGAAAATACATGTGATTTTAACTGAAATTTCAACAGATAGGAGAGCGTATATCATAGTTATGATCTAGCATACAGAAAACTCAATTTATAACAATCAAAGATGTGACTCATAGAACTATCAACTAGCACTAACTATTGGGCTATATTGTTGTATAAGGGATACATGCAATAGAATTAAGTAGGGCTACTAATTGCAATGTACAAATAAATCCTAGCAAACTATGGTATTCGTTAGGAAGCATAAAGATGTAGGGGCTTTGGGAACTTATATGGTAATAATTTATTGCCCACACCACCAAAAGGGGGCACGAGAAATCTATGAGGCTTTGTAAGCGAATAGTCTATAGGGAGTTATATTGGTCTAACAGTGAGACACAGGCTAACTAATATGAAGTGCTATAACACTGCAGCATATAGTAAAGTGGAGTATAAGGAGAGCCCAGAATACAGTTCTTTCAAACAACCAATTAATACATCTCTGAAGAGCCCGGTAAAAGACTCAGTAGTTGCCTAATCAAAATAGCAAGCGTCTGTATTTGAAGTCACACGGTGACGCAAAAAATATATAACGTAAGCATCTGCATATGAAAACGAACTCCCTAGTAAGAGCAAGCAGTTATTAGCCAGCATCCCATAAAACCACCCTGCGAGCAGAAAATAAAATTACAGCGTAGTATAAATATGTAGTGGGCAAGTGGAAGCAGCACACAATGCGTTACCCTAACCCTAACCATGAGTCCTGAATCTAACTAGAGGATCTCCCAGGAAGGTCCGATAGTATGCCACCCCAACGGATCAAGATAGTCTCTTTTGGCTGATAGAAATTATCCTACCCCACATCGAGATATCAAAGGATGCTTCTTAATAGAGGTTCCAAAGAAACTTGGTGGGGTCTCCCTGGCAGTAGCTTCGGCCTCTCCGGAACAGAGTTGCAGCCGCACAAACAGAGATTCCAAGCTCCACTGCTTGCGTACGCGACCATCGCTCTCTTCCACATTAGACATCCAAGTAAGTAGGTGAGGCTCCGTGAACGAGCAGCTAGGGCCTCTCGCCCCCCACCACAGAGCATCAAGCCGAATCACTGGGAGAACATTACCCTGTGCGGGCGTAGACTTGTCAGGCGGGTGAGCTGATTGTATTATAGCCCACTCCGTAGGAGCGACCGCTTGCCACGAGGTCAGGCCTCCACATACCATTGCCTTGCGTTCAGATCCCTGCTTCTGCTGCTTTGAGAGTAGTAACTCTTCTACGGGCAGTTGCCGGCTCTCCAGTAGTTGAATATCATCAGATTCAGCAAGCTGACCCAAGCGCTCCAGCTGCCTAATCAGATCTATTTTGAAATCTGCAAAGAGAAGTTGTAGCTCCTGATAGGTATCTTCCATATTTGTATAATAGGACCAGGTATAGTAGCCCTGATAGATTATAAGTGTAGCCCAAGGGCTTGTAGTAACAGTCTTATCTGTGTACGAAGCGTATCTGTGTACGTGGTGACCCAGAGGTCTGGGGGGAGAATGTAAACGGCAGCCTTAGCCGCGCTGTGCACTAGCTGCAAGTTTATAAAGGCCTAGCTCACAGAAAATGTACGCAGCTCACTTGGAGAACATAGGTCAGGGTGTCCGTAGTCCGCTCCTGGACTTTTGGTATAGTAGGTAGACAATCTTAGCTTCCCAGCAAAACAATCCTAGGTAATTATCTCTTCTTGGATGAAAGTAGAAAGCAAAGTTTATAAATATAAGCAGGAGCTTCTCTGAAACACGTCCTGCCGCTCCAAGCATAGGCTTCGCCCCCCCATTCATTACATTTTGCCCCCCCCCCTTATTAAACTGACCCTGTTACTAATCCTTCCTCTATTATACAATTAAAGGAAATGAAGAGCTTGTTTAAAAGCTTTTTTATTTTTATTTTTGAAGTAAATGCTTAACACTTTGAATAAAACATCATGGAATGTGGGTGGTATAAATTCACCTATTAAAAGGAAGGCCATTTTGAATCATATTAGAAAAGGTTATAACCAAGATTTATTATTCATTCAAGAAACTCATTTGTTAGATGTTGAACACGTAAAACTAAAAAGGAAATGGGTAAAGGAAGTTATTTTTGCATCCTACAAAAAATCTATATAGGTATTGCTATTCTCATTAATAAAAAAACTAGACTATTAAATAAAAAAAGATCACTCGTGACCCACAAGGGAGTAATTTGATTGGTCAAATAATAATTAATAAAGAGATATTCACGCTATGTAATATTTATGGTCCTAATGAGGCCAACGGAGCATTCTGGGAATCCCTGGTGAAAATTACTTAAGTTTAGCGACTCCAAGCTGATTATTGGAGGCGATTTTAATATGGCTCCGAACTTTAAAGTGAATGTAAAGTTTGACTAATGTGTGTCCGGTTTTTAAAAATCCTATTAAAAACAGGGGCACTTTCATTCATCAAACTTTACATTTCACCCTTTTATTTTTGAAAGCCACTCCAGCGCTTCCCCAGCCCGTCGCAAGCCTCTTCATATGTCAGCAATGACTAATCCGGCTTCCTCCAATCATGGCAGAGCAAACATTGCCTGAGGCCAAACCGTGATTGGAGGAAGCCAGATTCGTAATTTTTGACATATGAAGAGACTTGCGACGGACAGGGAAAGCACTGGAGCGGCTTTCAAGAATAAAAGGTAAGTATTTTAACAAAACGAGTGAAATGTAAAGTTTGATGAATGAAAGTGCCCCTGTTTTTAATAGGATTTTTAAAAACCGGGCACACATTAGTCAAACTTTACATTCACTTTAAGTGTAATAGATTGAGAGATACTACAAATAGAAAAAAAAAAGACAATAGAGGGAGATCTGACAGGTTTTTTTCTGACTGTCTCTGCGCTAAGAATATCAGTGCGCTGGACCACTGAGAAGTTTCAGCCCGCTCCACTAGCACCAGCTGGGTGCTTCATGTTTGTGAGTATTCACATTCTCCTGTGTTGTTGTTTTGACCTGTACTGGCGATATTAGGCCATGGTGGCGCCTCTGTTTTTTACTCTCTTTTTTACGGAAGCACTGGATTTGATTGATGCATGGAGATATCCAGCACTACGGAATTTTGCGGCGCTATACAAATAAATGATAATAATAATAAAAACTCAGATACAAGAGAATTTACCTACTTCTCAAAGAAATATTCATCCGCTTCTAGAATAGACCTAGTTTTAGTTTCTACAGAACTAGCACAAAGAATAAAAGGTTAAAATTGGGGAAATTATAATTTCTGACCATGCTGCTGTTAGTTTAGGCATTACCGTAGGGGAGAGGGAGAAACACTTTAGGAAGTTTAAATTTCCAAAATGTTGGTATAGTTCTAAACAGTTTGAGTAATTTGTGAGAAAAAAATTGGCAGACTATCTTAGAAATAATAATAATGATAATTGTGATATTCAGATACTTTGGGAAGCAGGTAAAGCTGTTATGAAAGGAAAAATTATTGCATATATAGCTAAATATAAGAGAATATCTCAAAAGTATTTAAGTGAAAAACTGGGGACTTCTTATGCAACGTACTTGGGTAATCGGACTCAATGTGATCTAAAAAGTTACCTGGCTGATAAAAATGAAACTGAATGATGGTCACTGAGGAATATGTGATTTATTTGCTTGGAAACGCGTCTGACCTGTTTGAACTTTTGACCGGTAGAACCTGCCACCATACACTATTTTGCCATGTAATGTTTTTTGTAAATACATTGCATTAAATTCACTGCATTACCAAGTTCCGTGTGCCTCTTGTCTCCATGTGCCGGGTGCGCTGACTACTGTGATTTATTTACTTGGAAACGCGTCTGACCTGTTTGAACTTTTGACCGGTGGAACCTGCCACCATACACTATTTTGCCATGTAATGTTTTTTGTAAATACATTGCATTAAATTCACTGCATTACCAAGTTCCGTGTGCCTCTTGTCTCCATGTGCCGGGTGCGCTGACTACTTGTGCCTGTTTGATTCTATTGGAGCGGGGGTGGATCGCTCCTGTCTTTGCACCGGCAGTGGGACTCTGTTACGCTACTACGTCATCACGACACTACTGGAGGAGGGATTGTCTACGTGAAGGCCACTGCAGAATATTTACGAGTGAATGGCTGCCGTGTCTGAGCGCTCCCTTACGTTTGTTTGAACAAAAAGTTGATGCAGCTGCAACATCAGCCATAGAAATGGCAGGCCTGAGAAGATGGCTAGAATATAAATAAGCTTTCCTTAGATAAAATTCAAGTTTCCTATCTAAAGGGTCATTAAAAGAAGTACTATCTTCCATAGGAATAGTAGTACGTTTAGCAAGAGTAGAAATAGCCCCATCAACTTTGGGGATCTTTTCCCAAAACTCCAATCTAACTGCTGGCAAAGGATACGATTTTTTAAACCTTGAAGAAGGAATAAAAGAAGTACTAGGCCTATTCCAATCCTTAGAAACCATATCAGAAATAGTATCAGGAACTGGAAAAAGCTCTGGAGTAACCACATGAGGTTTATAAACAGAATTTAAACATTTACTAGTTTTAATATCAAGAGGACTAGTTTCCTCAATATCCAATGTAATCAACACCTCTTTTAACAAGGAACGAATATACTTTATTTTAAATAAATAAGTAGATTTGTCAGTGTCAATATCTGAGGAAGGAAGGATCTTCTGAATCAGATAGATCCACATCAGAGGAGGATAATTCAGCATCGTGTCGGTAATTTGAAATTTCATCAACTTTATGAGAAGTTTAAAAAGACCTTTTACGTTTATTAGAAGGCGGGATGGCAGACAAAGCCTTCTAAATCGCATCAGCAATAAAATCTTTTATATTCACAGGTATATCTTGTACATTAGATGTTGAAGAAACAATAAGCATTGTACTATTACTGATGGGCACATTCTCTGCATGTAAAAGCTTATCATGACAACTATTACATACCACAGCTGGAGATATAATCTCCACAAATTTACAACAGATGCACTTTGGTAGAACTGTTATCAGGCATCAGGGTTCCAACAGTGGTTTCTGAGACAGGATCAGATTAAGACATCTTGCAAATGTAAGAGAAAAAACAACATATAAAGCAAAATTATCAATTTCCTTATATGGCAGTTTCAGGAATGAGAAAAAAATGCAAACAGCATAGCCCCCTGATATAGAAAAAGGCAAGAGGCATATAGGAATGGAGTTTTAAATAATAAAATTATTTGGCACCAAGTATGACGCACAACGCAAACTGAATTTTTTTTGGCGCTAACAACATCCGGAAATGACACACTCGCAACCTTGTGCGAGGAACTCCACATCAACTAAGACGCCGGAAATTACGAATTTGCGTCATCGGACGTACCTTCCCGCCAAAAATGACGCTATAAACATCAGCATTTTGCATCTCGCGAGCCTAATTTTGCCCACAAAATTTTATGAAAAAGCAGTCAATTGTAAAAAGACTATACCCCAGATAAGAAAAATATTTTCCTAAATATATTTTTTCCCAAATATGAAACTGATAGTCTGCAAAAGGAAATATACATAAACCTGACGCATGGCAAATATAAGTACAATACATATATTTAGAACTTTATATTAATGCATAAAATGCCAAACCATAGCTGAGAGTGTCTTATGTAATGAAAACATACTTACCGAAAGACACCCATGCACATATAGCAGATAGCCAAACCAGTACTGAAACAGTTATTAGTAGATGTACTGGAATATGAGAGTATATCGTCGATCTGAATAAGGGATGTAGGAGATGAATCTCTACGACCAGTAACACAGAACCTATTAAATAGATCTCCCGCGAGGAAAACCATTGCATTCAATAGGTGATACTCCCTTCACATCCCTCTGACATTCACTGTACTCTGAGAGGAATCGGGCTTCAAAATGCTGAGAAGCGCATATAAACGTAGAAATCTTAGCACAAACTTACTTCCCCACCTCCATAGGAGGCAAAGTTTGCAAAACTGACTTGTGGGTGTGGTGAGGGGGTGTATTTATAGGCATTTTGAGGTTTGGGAAACTTTGCCCCTCCTGGTAGGATGGTATATCCCATACGTCACTAGCTCATGGACTCTTGCCAATTACATGAAAGAAATGTAAACTTAGGACCCAGCCCATTCATTGTTCAGCACCTGGGTAGTGCTTGCTGATTGATGTCTAAATGTAGCCACCAATCAGCAAACACTACCCTTGTGCTGAACCAAAAATGGGCCGACTCCTATGCTTACAATTTTGCTTTTTCAAATAAAGATACCAAGAAAATGAAGAAAAATTGTTAATAAGAGTAAATAAGAAAGTTGCTTAAAATTGCATGCTCTATTTGAATCATGAAAGTTTAATTTTGACTAGACTATTCCTTTAAAGAGAATAACAGCTGTTTTGTATAAATTACCTGAGTGAGGTAGAATATATGTGAGTGCTGTACTTCATAGAGCGCGTTGACAGCTCCACGAAACGTATAAATTTGCTGGTGGGGATCTCCGACAAAAATCTTCCCACACTTCTGGGAGAGAACAACCTGCATAATTGCTGTAGCAAAATAAAAACATTTTAGAAAGGCAAAATCACATGAAAAAACATAAATTATGCTTACCAGATAATTTCCTTTCCTTCTGTATAAGGAGAGTCCTCGGCTTCATTCCTTACTTGTGGGAAATACAGAACCTGGCCACCAGGAGGAGGTAAAGACACCCCAGTCAAAGACTTAAATACCACTTCCCTCACACCGCAGTCATTCTGCCAAGGGAACAAAGAATAGTAGGAGAAATATCAGGGTATAATGGTGCCAGAGGATAAAAAAACGTAATTTAGTTCTGCCCAACGGAGTACACGGGCGGGGGCCATGGACTCTCCTTATACAGAAGGAAAGGAAATGATCTGGTAAGCATAATTTATGTTTTCCTTCTTAATATAAGGAGAGTCCGCTGCTTCATTCCTTACTTGTGAGAAGTTATACCCAAGCTCTTGAGGACACTGAATGATAACGGGAGGGCTAAAAGGATAGGCGGACCCTAATCCCTAATGAGGGCACCACAGCCTGCAAAACCTGTCTACCGAAAAGTGTGTAAGGAGGACCAGGTAGCCTTACAAATCTGATCCATAGAGGCCTCATTCTTAAAGGCCCAAGAGGAAGCCACTGCTCTAGTGGAATGAGCCGTAATCTTTGAGGAGGTCTATGTCCTGCTGTCTCATAAGCTAGGTGGATAACATTCATAATAAATTCTAACGATATAGGGAAAATTAATGTCAAACTCCTCAAACTATACCTGTATTACAGCTTTAAAATGCTTATAATGATAAATAAATATTGAGAAGCGCTCATAAGGCTAAAGACATCAATTTTATTTTTTAAAACATATAATAATAAACTATAATAAGGAGTGTGCACTCTGTACCTATCACACTTGTTAAAATACTCCTTAAAATGTAAAAATTATTATAGAGAATAAATTGATAGAGTTACTTGTCGTATGTTTGGTTGTCCCGTTGTTACCCTTCCAAACAAACAACTTTGTTTCCTTTTGGAGCATGTGTCCTCCACTGGCCAGTAATATGCCTTAGATCTCGTTACCCTTAAATTCAAAATGTAACAGATTTACGGCACTAAATTGTATCCAAAATGTCAAAAAAGGTTATTTCAGATGTTTAACTCTTTACTCATCGTTACTTTTTCGGTCTCTATGTTCAAGGATTAAACATTTATTCCTCCAGGCTGATGTTTTTTATCGTTATCGTCCATGTAAGTGTTTAGCGGTGCCTCAGGGTTCACACAGAGCCAGTAGTTTTCACTTCACCAATTTGCACTCCAAAATTTATGCAGCACGCTTATACAGCAACCGGAATCAACGCATTTCAGCTCGGTGTGAGCCTCTCTCAAGAACTTGAAAAAGGCTCACAACAAGCTAAATCGCGTTGATTTGTTATACTACGAGACATTGGGAAGATTTGTGAATGAAGATTGTACAAACAGCAGCGAAACCAAAAAGAGGAAAATACTGGAAAATTTGAAAATAAGCATTTAAATCTGTAAGTGCTGTCATAGATTCTGGTTGCTGTATAAGCATGCTGCATACGTTTTGGAGTCAATCAATTGATTCTCTATAAGAATTGTTACATTTTAAGGAGTATTTTAACAAGTTTTATAGGTACAGAGTGCGCACTCTTATTATAGTTTATTATTATACGTTTTAAAAAATCAAATTGATCTCTTTAGCCTTATGAGCGCTTCTCAATATTTTTTTATCAGGATAACACTCCTCAACTAAAAAGATAACTAAGTCGAAGAAGCCTTCTGGCCCTTACGCTTCCCAGAATAGACAACAAACAAGGAAGAAGTCTGTCTAAAATCCTTAGTAGAATAGAACTTCAAGGCCCGAACCACATCCAAATTATGAAGTAAACGTTCCTTTGACGAGGAAGAATTAGGACACAAAGAATGAACCACAATTTCCTGATTGATGTTGCGATCAGACACAACCTTGGGAAGAAAACCTAAGCTAGTGCGTAGGACAGCCTTATCAGAATGGAACACCAGATAAGGAGGCTCACATTGCAAGGCAGCCATTTCAGAAACTCTGGGCGCAGAAGCAATAGCCAATAGAAAAATAACTTTCCAGGACAACAATTTAATGTCAACAGCATGCATAGGCTCAAACGGAGCCTTTTGCAAAACCTTAAGAACTAGATTTAAACTCCAAGAAGGAGCAGTAGATCTAAAAACAGGTCTAATCCTAATCAGAGCCTTAACAAAAGATTGAACATCAGAAAGCTCAGTGAGCCTCTTGTGCAGTAAAACAGGGCCGAAATCTGTCCCCTCAAGGAACTGGCAGAAAGGCCCTTCTTCTCCAGACCATCCTGGAGAAAAGAAAGGATCCTGGCAGCCTTAACCTTATGCCAGGACAAACCACGCTCTTCACACCAAAATAAGTAAGCTCTCCATACCTTATGATAGATGCGACGAGTAACAGGCTTACGAGCTTGATTGAGAGTATCAATAACTCTCTCAGAAAAACTTCTCTTGGCTAAGACTAAGCGTACCCCAAACAGTTTCCTATCCTGTAGTTACAATCTCCTAGGATGTTCTTAAGAAAAAACATAAATTATGTAAGAACTTACCTGATAAATTCATTTCTTTCATATTAGCAAGAGTCCATGAGCTAGTGACGTATGGGATATACATTCCTACCAGGAGGGGCAAAGTTTCCCAAACCTCAAAATGCCTATAAATACACCCCTCACCACACCCACAATTCAGTTTAACGAATAGCCAAGAAGTGGGGTGATAAAAAAGTGCGAAAGCATATAAAATAAGGAATTGGAATAAATTGTGCTTTATACAAAATCATAACCACCACAAAAAAGGGTGGGCCTCATGGACTCTTGCTAATATGAAAGAAATGAATTTATCAGGTAAGTTCTTACATAAATTATGTTTTCTTTCATGTAATTAGCAAGAGTCCATGAGCTAGTGACGTATGGGATAATGACTACCCAAGATGTGGATCTTTCCACGCAAGAGTCACTAGAGAGGGAGGGATAAAATAAAGACAGCCAATTCCTGCTGAAAATAATCCACACCCAAAATAAAAGTTTAACGAAAAACATAAGCAGAAGATTCAAACTGAAACCGCTGCCTGAAGTACTTTTCTACCAAAAACTGCTTCAGAAGAAGAAAATACATCAAAATGGTAAAATTTAGTAAAAGTATGCAAAGAGGACCAAGTTGCTGCTTTGCAAATCTGGTCAACCGAAGCTTCATTCCTAAACGCCCAGGAAGTAGAAACTGACCTAGTAGAATGAGCTGTAATTCTCTGAGGCGGAGTTTTACCCGACTCAACATAAGCAAGATGAATTAAAGATTTCAACCAAGATGCCAAATAAATGGCAGAAGCTTTCTGGCCTTTTCTAGAACCGGAAAAGATAACAAATAGACTAGAAGTCTTACGGAAAGATTTCGTAGCTTCAACATAATATTTCAAAGCTCTAACAACATCCAAAGAATGCAACGATTTCTCCTTAGAATTCTTAGGATTAGGACATAATGAAGGAACCACAATTTCTCTACTAATGTTGTTGGAATTCACAACTTTAGGTAAAAATTCAAAAGAAGTTCGCAACACCGCCTTATCCTGGTGAAAAATCAGAAAAGGAGACTCACAAGAAAGAGCAGATAATTCAGAAACTCTTCTAGCAGAAGAGATGGCCAAAAGGAACAAAACTTTCCAAGAAAGCAATTTAATGTCCAATGAATGCATAGGTTCAAACGGAGGAGCTTGAAGAGCTCCCAGAACCAGATTCAAACTCCAAGGAGGAGAGATTGACTTAATGACAGGTTTTATACGAACCAAAGCTTGTACAAAACAATGAATATCAGGAAGAATAGCAATCTTTCTGTGAAAAAGAACAGAAAGAGCAGAGATTTGTCCTTTCAAAGAACTTGCGGACAAACCCTTATCTAAACCATCCTGAAGAAACTGTAAAATTCTCGGTATTCTAAAAGAATGCCAAGAAAAATGATGAGAAAGACACCAAGAAATATAAGTCTTCCAGACTCTATAATATATCTCTCGAGATACAGACTTACGAGCCTGTAACATAGTATTAATGACAGAGTCAGAGAAACCTCTTTGACCAAGAATCAAGCGTTCAATCTCCATACCTTTAAATTTAAGGATTTCAGATCCTGATGGAAAAAAGGACCTTGTGACAGAAGGTCTGGTCTTAACGGAAGAGTCCACGGTTGGCAAGAGGCCATCCGGACAAGATCCGCATACCAAAATCTGTGAGGCCATGCCGGAGCTACCAGCAGAACAAACGAGCATTCCTTCAGAATCTTGGATATTACTCTTGGAAGAAGAACTAGAGGCGGAAAGATATAGGCAGGATGATACTTCCAAGGAAGTGATAATGCATCCACTGCCTCCGCCTGAGGATCCCGGGATCTGGACAGATACCTGGGAAGTTTCTTGTTTAGATGGGACGCCATCAGATCTATTTCTGGAAGTTCCCACATTTGAACAATCTGAAGAAATACCTCTGGGTGAAGAGACCATTCGCCCGGATGTAACGTTTGGCGACTGAGATAATCCGCTTCCCAATTGTCTATACCTGGGATATGAACCGCAGAGATTAGACAGGAGCTGGATTCCGCCCAAACCAAAATTCGAGATACTTCTCTCATAGCCAGAGGACTGTGAGTCCCTCCTTGATGATTGATGTATGCCACAGTTGTGACATTGTCCGTCTGAAAACAAATGAACGATTCTCTCTTCAGAAGAGGCCAAAACTGAAGAGCTCTGAAAATTGCACGGAGTTCCAAAATATTGATCGGTAATCTCACCTCCTGAGATTCCCAAACTCCTTGTGCTGTCAGAGATCCCCACACAGCTCCCCAACCTGAAAGACTTGCATCTGTTGAAATTACAGTCCAGGTCGGAAGCACAAAAGAAGCCCCCTGAATTAAACGATGGTGGTCTGTCCACCATGTTAGAGAGTGTCGAACAATCGGTTTTAAAGATATTATTTGAGAAATCTTCGTGTAATCCTTGCACCATTGCTTCAGCATACAGAGCTGAAGAGGTCGCATGTGAAAACGAGCAAAGGGGATCGCGTCCGATGCAGCAGTCATAAGACCTAGAATTTCCATGCATAAGGCTACCGAAGGGAATGATTGTGACTGAAGGTTTCGACAAGCTGCAATCAATTTTAGACGTCTCTTGTCTGTTAAAGACAGAGTCATGGACACTGAATCCATCTGGAAACCCAGAAAGGTTACTCTTGTCTGAGGAATCAAAGAACTTTTTGGTAAATTGATCCTCCAACCATGATCTTGAAGAAACAACACAAGTCGATTCGTATGAGATTCTGCTAAATGTAAAGACTGAGCAAGTACCAAGATATCGTCCAAATAAGGAAATACCACAATACCCTGTTCTCTGATTACAGACAGAAGGGCACCGAGAACCTTTGTAAAAATTCTTGGAGCTGTAGCTAGGCCAAACGGCAGAGCCACAAACTGGTAATGCTTGTCCAGAAAAGAGAATCTCAGGAACTGATAATGATCTGGATGAATCGGAATATGCAGATATGCATCCTGTAAATCTATTGTGGACATATAATTCCCTTGCTGAACAAAAGGCAATATAGTCCTTACAGTTACCATCTTGAACGTTGGTATCCTTACATAACGATTCAATATTTTTAGATCCAGAACTGGTCTGAAGGAATTCTCCTTCTTTGGTACAATGAAGAGATTTGAATAAAACCCCATCCCCTGTTCCGGAACTGGAACTGGCATAATTACTCCAGACAACTCTAGATCTGAAACACATTTCAGAAATGCTTGAGCTTTTACTGGATTTACTGGGACACGGGAAAGAAAAAATCTCTTTGCAGGAGGTCTCATCTTGAAACCAATTCTGTACCCTTCTAAAACAATGCTCTGAATCCAAAGATTGTGAACAGAATTGATCCAAATTTCCTTGAAAAAACGTAACCTGCCCCCTACCAGCTGAGCTGGAACGAGGGCCGCACCTTCATGTGGACTTAGAAGCAGGCTTTGCCTTTCTAGCTGGCTTGGATTTATTCCAGACTGGAGATGGTTTCCAAACCGAAACTGCTCCTGAGGATGAAGGATCAGGTTTTTGTTCTTTGTTGAAACGAAAGGAACGAAAACGATTATTAGCCCTGTTTTTACCTTTAGATTTTTTATCCTGTGGTAAAAAAGTTCCTTTCCCACCAGTAACAGTTGAAATAATGGAATCCAACTGAGAACCAAATAATTTGTTACCCTGGAAAGAAATGGAAAGCAAAGTTGATTTAGAAGCCATATCAGCATTCCAAGTTTTAAGCCATAAAGCTCTTCTAGCTAAGATAGCTAGAGACATAAACCTGACATCAACTCTGATAATATCAAAAATAGCATCACATATAAAATTATTAGCATGCTGAAGAAGAATAATAATATCATGAGAATCACGATGTGTTACTTGTTGCGCTAAAGTTTCCAACCAAAAAGTTGAAGCTGCAGCAACATCAGCCAAAGATATAGCAGGTCTAAGAAGATTACCTGAACACAGATAAGCTTTTCTTAGAAAGGATTCAATGTTCCTATCTAGAGGATCTTTAAACGAAGTACCATCTGACGTAGGAATAGTAGTACGTTTAGCAAGGGTAGAAATAGCCCCATCAACTTTAGGGATCTTGTCCCAAAATTCTAATCTGTCAGACGGCACAGGATATAAATGCTTAAAACGTTTAGAAGGAGTAAATGAATTACCCAATTTATCCCATTCCTTGGAAATTACTGCCGAAATAGCATTAGGAACAGGAAAAACTTCTGGAAAAACCACAGGAGCTTTAAAAACCTTATCCAAACGTTTAGAATTAACATCAAGAGGACCAGAATCCTCTATTTCTAAAGCAATTAGTACTTCTTTAAGTAAAGAACGAATAAATTCCATTTTAAATAAATATGAAGATTTATCAGCATCAACCTCTGAGACAGAATCCTCTGAACCAGAGGAATCATCAGAATCAGAATGATGATCTTCATTTAAAAATTCATCTGTAGGGAGAGAAGTTTTAAAAGATTTTTTACGTTTACTAGAAGGAGAAATAACAGACATAGCCTTCTTAATGGATTCTGAAACAAAATCTCTTATATTATCAGGAACATTCTGCACCTTAGATGTTGAAGGAACTGCAACAGGCAATGGTACTTTACTAAAGGAAATATTATCTGCTTAACAAGTTTGTCATGACAATCAATACAAACAACAGCTGGAGGAATAGCTACCAAAAGTTTACAGCAGATGCACTTAGCTTTGGTAGATTCAGCACTTGACAGCGATTTTCCTGTAGTATCTTCTGACTCAGATGCAACGTGGGACATCTTGCAATATGTAAGAGAAAAAACAACATATATAAAGCAAAATTGATCAAATTCCTTAAAAGACAGTTTCAGGAATGGGAAAAAATGCCAAAGAACAAGCTTCTAGCAACCAGAAGCAATAAAAAATGAGACTAAAATAATGTGGAGACAAAAGTGACGCCCATATTTTTTCGCGCCAAATAAGACGCCCACATTATTTGGCGCCTAAATGCTTTTGGCGCCAAAAATGACGCCACATCCGGAACGCCGACATTTTTGGCGCAAAATAACGTCAAAAAAATGACGCAACTTCCGGCGACACGTATGACGCCGGAAACGGAAATAGAATTTTTGCGCCAAAAAAATCCGCGCCAAGAATGACGCAATAAAATGAAGCATTTTCAGCCCCCGCGAGCCTAACAGCCCACAGGGAAGAGTCAAATTTTTTGAAGGTAAGAAAAAATTTATTAAATCAAATGCATTATCCCAAATATGAAACTGACTGTCTTAAAATAAGGAAAGTTGAACATTCTGAGTCAAGGCAAATAAATGTTTGAATACATATATTTAGAACTTTATAAACAAAGTGCCCAACCATAGCTTGGAGTGTCACAGAAAATAAGACTTACTTACCCCAGGACACTCATCTACATATAGCAGATAGCCAAACCAGTACTGAAACGAGAATCAGTAGAGGTAATGGTATATATAAGAGTATATCGTCGATCTGAAAAGGGAGGTAAGAGATGAATCTCTACGACCGATAACAGAGAACCTATGAAATAGACCCCGTAGAAGGAGATCACTGCATTCAAATAGGCAATACTCTCCTCACATCCCTCTGACATTCACTGCACGCTGAGAGGAAAACCGGGCTCCAACTTGCTGCGGAGCGCATATCAACGTAGAATCTAGCACAAACTTACTTCACCACCTCCATCGGAGGCAAAGTTTGTAAAACTGAATTGTGGGTGTGGTGAGGGGTGTATTTATAGGCATTTTGAGGTTTGGGAAACTTTGCCCCTCCTGGTAGGAATGTATATCCCATACGTCACTAGCTCATGGACTCTTGCTAATTACATGAAAGAAATGTCCCTGGATGATCTGGACAAAGCCACCAAGAGAGCGATTCGAATGATCGCCATTCCATTGCCTCAGCATGCACAGTTGTAATGGTCTTAGAAGGAACCTGGCAAAGTGAATGGTGTCCATGCAGGACACCATGAGACCAATCACATCCATACACTGAGCCACAGAGGGCTTCAAGGATGTCTGGAGGGCACAACATGACAAAGCTAGTTTACAGCGTCTCTGGTCTGTAAGGAATATCCTCATGAATATAGAGTCTATTATGGTACCCAGGAATTCCACCCTGGTACTTGGAACAAGAAAAATCTTTTCTAAGGTTTATCTTCCATCCATGAGACCGAAGAAGAAAAAGAAGAGATTCCGAATGGTTCTCCGCCAGACGAAAGGATGGTGCATGAAACAGAATGTCGTCCAAGTATGGAGCTACTGCTATGCCTCTGGTTCTGGCAACTGCTATTAGAGCCCCTAGAACCTTTGTAAAAATTATTGGCGCAGTAGCTAGACCAAATGGAAGTGCAATGAACTGGAAGTGCTGGTCCAGAAATGCAAATCTTAGGAGCAATGTTCCCTGTGTATTGGGACATGAAGGTAAGCATCCTTCAAATCTACAGTGGTCATGAACTGCCCCTCCTGTACCAGGGGAAGAATGGACCTTATCTCCATCTTGAAAAATGGAACATTTAGAAATTTGTTTAAGCACTTAAGTCCAGAATCGGGCGGAAATTTCCCTCCTTAAGACCACAAAGAGGTTTGAATAGTACCCCAAACCTATTTCTGCGATAGGTATGGGGACAATAACTCCTAAGGAGGCTCTTTAAATGACAAACTATTCTCGAGTGGGATTGTAGTGCGTTTGGCAAGAGTGGAGATAACCCCATCTACCTTAGGGACAGAACCCCACAAGTCCATTTGAGAGTCCAGAACCGGGAATAATTTCTTAAATGAAGGGGAAAAAAGTTATAATCCTTTCCCATTCATTCTTAATAATATTTGCCATTTTTACGGGAACTGGGAAAGTCAAAGGAACAACCCTGTCCTCGTAAACTCTAATTAAGGAATCAGAGGTTCATCCGGCAACTTGGCCTTTGGAACCTCTAGAGTAGACAAAACTTCCTTTAACAAAAAGCGTAGATGCTCAATCCTAAATCTAAAGTCAGGCTCCTCTGCAGCCGGAGGCTTAGAAGTAGTAGATTCCGACCCAGAAAGTTCATACTCAGAAGTGTCAGAATGAACTACATCAGATAACCGAGTAGAGGTTAAATCCAATAAACTATCTGATGCCCCCTGGGAAGGGATAGCAATATTCGACCTTTCACTTGCGCTTAGCAGGGTGAAATAACGCACTAAAGGCAGCAGACACCGCCGTAACTGCGCAGTAAAGTCTGGAGGTAAAATGCCTCCTCCAGAAGGAGGCTCAGGAGTGCTATGGGAAGCTGCATGTGTAATAGGAGATGACTGTAGGGTGCGCACCTAGCGGGACGGAGACCCCACAGAGGGGGACAGCTCAGTGGTATCAAATATGTTAGCTTTCTTTGACATAATCACTTTATCAAGGCATGTGGAACATAGTTGAGCAGGCGAGTAAACCACGGCCTCCTCACAATATAAACAGGTATTGGACTTGGGTAAAGAGGGAGTACCCTCTAAAGTCCCCCATAGCTTGCATATAAAAAAGTCACACAGAAGCGATTAATTATAAGAAAAAAAACGGCACCGTTATACCCAAAAATGACTGGGGTACTCACCACCTCCTATATCCCAGGCAGAACAGAGAACCACTCCTCTCCGTTAAACAGTGTAGTGAAGAAAGAGGAAGAAAAGTAACAACACCCGGTCACATGGTGCACAATGCAGTACCGCCCCTGCTAAGGGAAATAGCACGCCAAGCCATATAAGCTGCGCAGCTCCAAAAGTGAAACCTGTACGTTCCACATCAGCCCATGAGCCCAAAACATCTCACACATTCACAGCGTAAATCAAACATAACATATGCAATTAATCCCCACTGTTCAATAAATCCCCTCAGGAGATTATAAACCCTTGATTCCATACAGATAAAATAGGAGCCACACTGTGACCCTGTCTTCTAACGTTATCATATATGTAAAAGTTAAATGATCTTACCAGAATCTATGCTGTGGAACAGAAACACAGCCTCTTAAGGTTGACAGTCTATAGCATCGCTCCTGACATGGACTTGAGTGAAAAAAAAGCAGGCAGTGAAACTCGTCAAAACTGATTGCTTAGGAGCTGTTAATATGAGTCTGGATGAGTTTGCAGAATAGACTCTACCTGCATCTTCAGACTCTAACTTTTGTCAAAGCTCTCACTGAGAGGCTGACAAGACTACTTAAAACTCCAGTCCCATCTTGAAGGGTAGATACCCTTCATAAGGAACTACTCCGAAATCTTCCGACACTTCTCTGCCATCCTCCTGTGATGAAAAGCAAAGAATGACTGAGGTGTGAGGGAAGTGGGAGGAGTATTTAAGCCTTTGGCTGGGGTGTCTTTGCCTTCTCCTGGTGGCCAGGTTCTGTATTCCCAAGGAATGAAGTTGTGGACTCTCCTTATATTAAGAAGGAAAATTAAGTTTAAGGTAAGAGTAAAGGGTTATGGTATAAGGAAGTTGATATAGATTTCCAAACTACCAAAAAAAAAATTCTAAAGCAAATACAAATTTTATATATATATATATATATATATACATACATACATACACACACACACACACTGTTAAAATGTCAGGTTTCTGTGATGTAAAAAAATTAGACAAAGATAAATCATTTCAGAACTTTTTCCACCTTTAACGTGACCTATAAACTACACAACTTAATTGCAAAACAAACTGAAATCTTTACGGTGGACGGAAGTAAACAAAAAAAAACTAAAATAATGTGGTTGCATAAGTGTGCACTGGGGATGTAGCTGTGTTCATAATTAAGCAATCACATTTAAAACCATGTTAAATAAGAGTCACAACACACCTGCCATAATTTAAAGTGCCCCTGACTAAACCTGAATAAAGTTCAGCTGTTCTAGTAGGTCTTTCCTGACATTTTCTTAGTCGCGTCCTACACAAAAGCCATGGTCCGCAGAGAGCTTCCAAAGCATCAGAGGGATCTCATTGTTAAAAGGTATCAGTCAGGAGAAGGGTACAAAAGAATTTCCAAGGCATTAGATATACCATGGAACACAGTGAAGACAGTCATCATCAAGAGGAGAACATATGGCACAACAATAACATTACCCAAGAACTGGATGTCCCTCCAAAATTGATGAAAAGACGAGAAGAAAACTGATCTGGGAGACTACAAAGAGGCCTACAGCAACATGGTAGCATCATGCTTTGGGTCTGTTTTTCTTCAGCTGGAACTGGGGCCTTATTCAAGGTAGAGGGAATTATTAACAGTTCCAAATACCAGTCAATATTGGCACAAAACCTTCAGGCTTCTGCTGACAACGACCCAAAGCATACATCCAAATCAACAAAGGAATGGCTTCACCAGAAGAAGATTTAAGTTTTGGAATGGCCCAGCCAGAGCCCAGACCTGAATCCAATCGAAAATCTGTGGGGTGATCTGAAGAGGGCTGTGCACAGTAGATGTCCTCGCAATCTGACAGGTTTGTAGTGTTTTTGCAAAGAAGAGTGGGCAAATCTTGCCAAGTCAAGTTGTGCCATGCTGATAGACTCATACCCAAAAAGACTGAGTGCTGTAATAAAATCAAAAGGTGCTCCAACAAAGTATTAGTTTCACACTTATGCAACCATATTTTATTTTTACTTCCCTTCACCTAAAAGATTTCAGTTTGTTTTTCAATTGAGTTGCATAGTTTAAAGGTCACATTAATGGTGGAAAAAGTT
>NC_069504.1:56745625-56793125 GCF_027579735.1 Bombina bombina | reverse complement strand
AACCGCAGAAATTAGACAGGAGCTGGATTCCACCCAAGCAAGTATCAGAGATACTTCTTTCATAGCTTGGGGACTGTGAGTCCCACCCTGATGATTGACATATGCCACAGCTGTGATATTGTATGTCTGAAAACAAATGAACGGTTCTCTCTTCAACAGAGGCCAAACCTGAAGAGCCCTGAAAATTGCACGGAGTTCTAAAATATTGATTGGTAACCTCGCCTCTTGAGACTTCCAAACCCCTTGTGCTGTCAGAGATCCCCAGACAGCTCCCCAACCTGAAAGATTTGCATCTGTTGTGATCACAGTCAAGTCCAGGTTGGACGAACAAAAGAGGCCACTTGAACTATACGATGGTGATCTAACCACCAAATCAGAGAGAGTTGAACATTGGGATTTAAAGGATATTAATTGTCCTATTCGATACCCTTGAGAGACAATGCTCTGAATCCATTGATTTTGGACAGATTTTATCCAAAAATCCTTGAAAAACCTTAATCTGCCCCCTACCAGCTGAGCTGGAATGAGGGCCGCACCTTCATGCAGACTTAGGGGCTGACTTTGGTTTTCTAAATGGCTTGGATTTATTCCAATTTGAGGAAGGCTTCCAATTGGAAGCAGATTCCTTGGGAGGAGGATTGAGTTTTTGTTCCTTATTCTGAGGAAAGGAACAAAAATGGTTAGAAGCCTTAGATTTAACCTTAGGTTTTTTATCCTGAGGCAGAAAAACTCCTTTTCCTCCAGTGATAGTTGAAATAATAGAATCCAACTGAGAACCAAATAAATTATTACCTTGGAAAGAAAGAGATAGTAATCTAGATTTAGATGTCATATCAGCATTCCAAGATTTAAGCCACAAAGCTCTTCTAGCTAATACAGCTAAAGACATGGATCTAACATCAATTATATGATAATATAAAAAATGGCATCACAAATAAAATGATTAGCATGTTGCAGTAAGCGAGTAATGCTAGATATGTCAGGATCCAATTCTCGTTGCGCTAAATTCTCCAACCAAAACGTTGAGGCAGCCACAACATCAGCCAAAGAAATAGCAGGTCTGAGAAGATGACCTGAATATAAATAGGCCTTCCTTAGATAAGATTCAAGCTTCCCATCTAAAGGATCCTTAAAGGAAGTACTATCTTCCATAGGAATAGTGGTACGTTTAGCAAGAGTAGAAATAGCCCCATCAACTTTGGGGATTTTTTCCCAAAACTCTAAAGATTTTGCTGGTAAAGGATACAATCTTTTAAACCTTGAAGAAGGAATACAAGAAGTACCTGGCTTATTCCATTCCCTAGAAATCATATCAGAAATAGCCTCAGGAATAGGAAAAACCCCTGGGGAAACCACAGGAGGTTTAAAAACAGCATTTAAACGTTTATTAGACTGAACGTCAATAGGACTGGTTACCTCAATATCCAAAGTAATTAACACTTCTTTTAATAAAGAACGCATATACTCTATTTTAAATAAATAAGTAGATTTGTCAGTGTCAATGTCTGAGGAAGGATCTTCTGTATCAGATAGATCCTCATCAGAAGAGGATAAATTATTATGTTGTTGGTCATTTGAAATTTCATCAGCTAAATGTGAAGTTTTAAAAGACCTTTTACGTTTATTAGAAGGTGGAAATGCAGACAAAGCCTTCAAAATAGAATCAGAAACAAATTCTTTAAAATTTACAGGTATATCATGCACATTAGAAGTTGAAAGAACTGCAACTGGCAATGTACTATTACTGATGGAAACACTATCTGCATGTAAAAGTTTATCATGACAACTATTACAAATGACATTTGGTGAAATAATTTCTACACTTTTACAACAAATGCACTTAGCTTTGGTAGAACCGATGTCAGGCAGCAATGTTCCAGCAGAAACTTCTGAGACAGGATCAGATTGGGACATCTTGCTCAATGTAAGAGAA
Organism: Bombina bombina; assembly: GCF_027579735.1. Taxonomy (NCBI): domain Eukaryota; kingdom Metazoa; phylum Chordata; class Amphibia; order Anura; family Bombinatoridae; genus Bombina; species Bombina bombina. Next base: position 56,791,192 of record NC_069504.1, on the reverse strand, counting down.
AAAAACAACATATACAGCAAAATTAACTATTTCCTTATATGACAGTTCCAGGAATGGGAAAAAATGCAAAAGCATAGGCCTCTGATAGAGAAAAAAGCAAGAGGCAAACATCAATGGGATATTGAAATAATGAAAAAAATGACACACTTGCGTCACTAATGACGCCGCCATGTGAAAGGTCTCGGCGTCATGTATGACGCCGGAAATTACGAAGTTGCGTCATAAACGTATTTTTTCGCGCCAAAAATTTTTTTGCGCCAAGAATGACGCAATAAAGTTTAGCATTTGACGCACCCGCGGGCCTAATACCCGCAATAGCAAGAAGTAGTCAATTGAAAAAAAGACTAAACCCCTGGTAAGAAAAACATTTCTTAAAATGTTTAAATTCCCCAAATATGAAACTGACAGTCTGCAGAAGGAAATACATGAACCTGACTCAAGGCAAATATAAGTACAATACATATATTTAGAACTTTATATAAATGCATAAAGTGCCAAACCATAGCTGGGGTGTCTTAAGTAATAAAAAACATACTTACCAAAAGACACCCATCCACATATAGCAGATAGCCAAACCAGTACTAAAACAGTTATTAGTAGAGGTAATGGTATATCGTCGATCTGAAAAAGGAGGTAGGAGATGAATCTCTACGGCCGATAACAGAGAACCTTCAAATAAGTGATACTCCCTTCACATCCCTCTGACATTCGCTGTACTCTGAGAGGAATCGGGCTTCAACAATGCTGAGAAGCGCATATCAACGTAGAAATCTTAGCACAAACTTACTTCACCACCTCCATAGGAGGCAAAGTTTGTAAAACTGAATTGTGGGTGTGGTGAGGGGTGTATTTATAGGCATTTTGAGGTTTGGGAAACTTTGCCCCTCCTGGTAGGATTGTATATCCCATATGTCACTAGCTCATGGACTCTTGCCAATTACATGAAAGAAATGCCTTTTATTTTAGTACTGCCAGTACTTAAAGGGACAGTCAAGTTAAAAAAAACCTCATGATTTAAATAGGGCATGTCATTTTAAACAACTTTCCTATTTACTTTTATCACTAATTATGCTTTATTCTCTTGGTATTCTTAGTTGAAAGATAAACCTAGGAGGTTCATATGCTAATTTCTTAGACCTTGAAGGCTGCCTCTAATCTGAAAGCATTTTGAGAGTTTTTCACCACTAGAGGGTGTTAGTTCATGTGTTTCATATAGATAAGATTGAGCTCATGCATTTGAAGCTCCTAGGAGTGAGCACTGATTGACTAAAATGCAAGTCTGTAAAAAAAAAACTGAAATAAGGGGACAGTTTGCAGACCCATAGATACAAGGTAATTACAGAGGTAAAATGTGTATTATAACTGTGTTTATGTAAAACTGGGGAATGGGTAATAAAGGGATTATCTACCTTTTTTAAACAACAAAAATTCTGGTGTTGACTGTCCCTTTAAGATGGTGGTGACAATTGTTAGGTGGGCGAGGGAAGAGAGCTGTTTGAGGGGGGGCAGGGAGGGATCAGGGGGTGGGCTGATCTCTATACTAAAGCTAAAATTAACCCTACAAGCTACCTGATTAACCCCTTAACTGCTGGGCATAATACAAGTGTGGTGCACAGCAGCATTTAGCGCCCTTCTAATTACTAAAAAGCAATGCCAAATAGCATATATATATATATATATATATATATGCTATTTCTGAACAAAGGGGATCCCAGAAAAGAATTTACAACGATTTGTGCCATAATTGCACAACCTGTATGTAAATAATTTCAGTTAGTGAAAAAGTTAATGATTTTTTTTTTTAATTTGATTGTATTTGGCGGTGAAATGGTGGCATGAAATATATCAGAATGGGCCTAGATCAATACTTTGGGTTGTCTACCAAAAAAAAATATATACATGTAAAGGATTATTCAGGGATTCCTGAAAGATATTAGTGTTACAATGTAACTATCGCTAATTTTGAAAAGAAAATGGTTTGGAAATAGCCAAGTGCTACTTGTACTTATTGCCCTATAACTTGCAAAAAAAAAACAAAGAACATGTAAACATTGGGTATTTCTAAACTCAGGACAAAAATTTAGAAACTATTTAGCATGGGTGTTTTTCGGTGGTTGTAGATGTGTAACAGATTTTGGGGGTCAAAGTTAGAAAAAACATAATTTATGTAAGAACTTACCTGATAAATTCATTTCTTTCATATTAGCAAGAGTCCATGAGCTAGTGACGTATGGGATATACATTCCTACCAGGAGGGGCAAAGTTTCCCAAACCTCAAAATGCCTATAAATACACCCCTCACCACACCCACAATTCAGTTTAACGAATAGCCAAGAAGTGGGGTGATAAAAAAGTGCGAAAGCATATAAAATAAGGAATTGGAATAATTGTGCTTTATACAAAATCATAACCACCAAAAAAAGGGCGGGCCTCATGGACTCTTGCTAATATGAAAGAAATGAATTTATCAGGTAAGTTCTTACATAAATTATGTTTTCTTTCATGTAATTAGCAAGAGTCCATGAGCTAGTGACGTATGGGATAATGATTACCCAAGATGTGGATCTTTCCACACAAGAGTCACTAGAGAGGGAGGGATAAAATAAAGACAGCCAATTCCTTCTGAAAATAATCCACACCCAAAATAAAGTTTAACGAAAAACATAAGCAGAAGATTCAAACTGAAACCGCTGCCTGAAGTACTTTTCTACCAAAAACTGCTTCAGAAGAAGAAAATACATCAAAATGGTAGAATTTAGTAAAAGTATGCAAAGAGGACCAAGTTGCTGCTTTGCAAATCTGATCAACCGAAGCTTCATTCCTAAATGCCCAGGAAGTAGAAACTGACCTAGTAGAATGAGCTGTAATTCTCTGAGGCGGAGTTTTACCCGACTCAACATAGGCAAGATGAATTAAAGATTTCAACCAAGATGCCAAAGAAATGGCAGAAGCTTTCTGGCCTTTTCTAGAACCGGAAAAGATAACAAATAGACTAGAAGTCTTTCTGAAAGATTTAGTAGCTTCAACATAATATTTCAAAGCTCTAACAACATCCAAAGAATGCAACGATTTCTCCTTAGAATTCTTAGGATTAGGACATAATGAAGGAACCACAATTTCTCTACTAATGTTGTTGGAATTCACAACTTTAGGTAAAAATTCAAAAGAAGTTCGCAACACCGCCTTATCCTGATGAAAAATCAGAAAAGGAGACTCACAAGAAAGAGCAGATAATTCAGAAACTCTTCTGGCAGAAGAGATGGCCAAAAGGAACAAAACTTTCCAAGAAAGTAATTTAATGTCCAATGAATGCATAGGTTCAAACGGAGGAGCTTGAAGAGCCCCCAGAACCAAATTCAAATTCCAAGGAGGAGAAATTGACTTAATGACAGGTTTTATACGAACCAAAGCTTGTACAAAACAATGAATATCAGGAAGAATAGCAATCTTTCTGTGAAAAAGAACAGAAAGAGCAGAGATTTGTCCTTTCAAGGAACTTGCGGACAAACCTTTATCTAAACCATCCTGAAGAAACTGTAAAATTCTCGGAATTCTAAAAGAATGCCAAGAAAAATGATGAGAAATACACCAAGAAATATAAGTCTTCCAGACTCTATAATATATCTCTCTAGATACAGATTTACGAGCCTGTAACATAGTATTAATCACAGCGTCAGAGAAACCTCTTTGACGAAGAATCAAGCGTTCAATCTCCATACCTTTAAATTTAAGGATTTCAGATCCTGATGGAAAAAAGGACCTTGTGACAGAAGGTCTGGTCTTAACGGAAGAGTCCACGGTTGGCAAGAGGCCATCCGGACAAGATCCGCATACCAAAACCTGTGAGGCCATGCCGGAGCTACCAGCAGAACAAACGAGCATTCCTTCAGAATCTTGGAGATTACTCTTGGAAGAAGAACTAGAGGCGGAAAGATATAGGCAGGATGATACTTCCAAGGAAGTGATAATGCATCCACTGCCTCCGCCTGAGGATCCCGGGATCTGGACAGATACCTGGGAAGTTTCTTGTTTAGATGGGACGCCATCAAATCTATTTCTGGAAGTTCCCACATTTGAACGATCTGAAGAAACACCTCTGGGTGAAGAGACCATTCGCCCGGATGCAACGTCTGGCGACTGAGATAATCCGCTTCCCAATTGTCTACACCTGGGATATGAACCGCAGAGATTAGACAGGAGCTGGATTCCGCCCAAACCAAAATTCGAGATACTTCTTTCATAGCCAGAGGACTGTGAGTTCCTCCTTGATGATTGATGTATGCCACAGTTGTGACATTGTCGGTCTGAAAACAAATGAACGATTCTCTCTTCAGAAGAGGCCAAAACTGAAGAGCTCTGAAAATTGCACGGAGTTCCAAAATATTGATCGGTAATCTCACCTCCTGAGATTCCCAAACTCCTTGTGCCGTCAGAGATCCCCACACAGCTCCCCAACCTGTGAGACTTGCATCTGTTGAAATTACAGTCCAGGTCGGAAGCACAAAAGAAGCCCCCTGAATTAAACGATGGTGATCTGTCCACCACGTTAGAGAGTGTCGAACAATCGGTTTTAAAGATATTAATTGAGATATCTTTGTGTAATCCTTGCACCATTGATTCAGCATACAAAGCTGAAGAGGTCGCATGTGAAAACGAGCAAAGGGGATCGCGTCCGATGCAGCAGTCATAAGACCTAGAATTTCCATGCATAAGGCTACCGAAGGGAATGATTGTGACTGAAGGTTTCGACAAGCTGCCATCAGTTTTAGACGCCTCTTGTCTGTTAAAGACAGAGTCATGGACACTGAATCTATTTGGAAACCCAGAAAGGTTACCCTTGTCTGAGGAATCAATGAACTTTTTGGTAAATTGATCCTCCAACCATGATCTTGAAGAAACAACACAAGTCGAGTCGTATGAAATTCTGCTAAATGTAAAGACTGAGCAAGTACCAAGATATCGTCCAAATAAGGAAATACCACAATACCCTGTTCTCTGATTACAGACAGAAGGGCACCGAGAACCTTTGTAAAAATTCTTGGAGCTGTAGCAAGGCCAAACGGCAGAGCCACAAACTGGTAATGCTTGTCCAGAAAAGAGAATCTCAGGAACCGATAATGATCCGGATGAATCGGAATATGCAGATATGCATCCTGTAAATCTATTGTGGACATATAATTCCCTTGCTGAACAAAAGGCAAGATAGTCCTTACAGTTACCATCTTGAACGTTGGTATCCTTACATAACGATTCAATATTTTTAGATCCAGAACTGGTCTGAAGGAATTCTCCTTCTTTGGTACAATGAAGAGATTTGAATAAAACCCCATCCCCTGTTCCTGAACTGGAACTGGCATAATTACTCCAGTCAACTCTAGATCTGAAACACAATTCAGAAATGCTTGAGCTTTTACTGGATTTACTGGGACACGGGAAAGAAAAAATCTCTTTGCAGGAGGTCTCATCTTGAAACCAATTCTGTACCCTTCTGAAACAATGTTCTGAATCCAAAGATTGTGAACAGAATTGATCCAAATTTCTTTGAAAAAACGTAACCTGCCCCCTACCAGCTGAGCTGGAATGAGGGCCGCACCTTCATGTGGACTTAGAAGCAGGCTTTGCCTTTCTGGCTGGCTTGGATTTATTCCAGATTGGAGATGGTTTCCAAACTGAAACTGCTCCTGAGGATGAAGGATCAGGTTTTTGTTCTTTGTTGAAACGAAAGGAACGAAAACGATTATTAGCTCTGTTTTTACCCTTAGATTTTTTATCCTGTGGTAAAAAGGTTCCTTTCCCACCAGTAACAGTTGAAATAATAGAATCCAACTGAGAACCAAATAATTTGTTACCCTGGAAAGAAATGGAAAGTAGAGTTGATTTAGAAGCCATATCAGCATTCCAAGTCTTAAGCCATAAAGCTCTTCTAGCTAAAATAGCTAGAGACATAAACCTGACATCAACTCTGATAATATCAAAGATGGCATCACAGATAAAATTATTAGCATGCTGAAGAAGAAGAATAATATCATGAGAATCATGATGTGTTACTTGTTGCGCTAAGGTTTCCAACCAAAAAGTTGAAGCTGCAGCAACATCAGCCAAAGATATAGCAGGTCTAAGAAGATTACCTGAACACAGATAAGCTTTTCTTAGAAAGGATTCAATTTTCCTATCTAAAGGATCCTTAAACGAAGTACCATCTGACGTAGGAATAGTAGTACGTTTAGCAAGGGTAGAAATAGCCCCATCAACTTTAGGGATTTTGTCCCAAAATTCTAATCTGTCAGACGGCACAGGATATAATTGCTTAAAACGTTTAGAAGGAGTAAATGAATTACCCAATTTATCCCATTCTTTGGAAATTACTGCAGAAATAGCATTAGGAACAGGAAAAACTTCTGGAATAACCACAGGAGATTTAAATACCTTATCCAAACGTTTAGAATTAGTATCAAGAGGACCAGAATCCTCTATTTCTAAAGCAATTAGAACTTCTTTAAGTAAAGAACGAATAAATTCCATTTTAAATAAATATGAAGATTTATCAGCATCAACCTCTGAGACAGAATCCTCTGAACCAGAAGAGTCATCAGAATCAGAATGATGATGTTCATTTAAAAATTCATCTGTAGGGAGAGAAGTTTTAAAAGATTTTTTACGTTTACTAGAAGGAGAAATAACAGACATAGCCTTCTTTATGGATTCAGAAACAAAATCTCTTATGTTATCAGGAACATTCTGCACCTTAGATGTTGAAGGAACTGCAACAGGCAATGGTACTTTACTAAAGGAAATATTATCTGCTTTAACAAGTTTGTCATGACAATCAATACAAACAACAGCTGGAGGAATAGCTACCAAAAGTTTACAGCAGATACACTTAGCTTTGGTAGATCCAGCACTAGACAGCGATTTTCCTGTAGTATCTTCTGACTCAGATGCAACGTGAGACATCTTGCAATATGTAAGAGAAAAAACAACAACATATAAAGCAAAATTGATCAAATTCCTTAAATGACAGTTTCAGGAATGGGAAAAAATGCCAAAGAACAAGCTTCTAGCAACCAGAAGCAATGAAAAATGAGACTTAAATAATGTGGAGACAAAAGCGACGCCCATATTTTTTAGCGCCAAATAAGACGCCCACATTATTTGGCGCCTAAATGCTTTTTGGCGCCAAAAATGACGCCACATCCGGAACGCCGACATTTTTGGCGCAAAATAACGTCAAAAAATGACGCAACTTCCGGCGACACGTATGACGCCGGAAACGGAAAAGAATTTTTGCGCCAAAAAAAGTCCGCGCCAAAAATGACGCAATAAAATGAAGCATTTTCAGCCCCCGCGAGCCTAACAGCCCACAGGGAAAAAAGTCAAATTTTTGAAGGTAAGAAAAAATGATTAAATCAAATGCATTATCCCAAATATGAAACAGACTGTCTGAAAAATAAGGAAAGTTGAACATTCTGAGTCAAGGCAAATAAATGTTTGAATACATATATTTAGAACTTTATAAACAAAGTGCCCAACCATAGCTTAGAGTGTCACAGAAAATAAGATTTACTTACCCCAGGACACTCATCTACATGTTTGTAGAAAGCCAAACCAGTACTGAAACGAGAATCAGCAGAGGTAATGGTATATATAAGAGTATATCGTCGATCTGAAAAGGGAGGTAAGAGATGAATCTCTACGACCGATAACAGAGAACCTATGAAATAGACCCCGTAGAAGGAGATCACTGCATTCAAATAGGCAATACTCTCCTCACATCGCTCTGACATTCACTGCACGCTGAGAGGAAAACCGGGCTCCAACTTGCTGCGGAGCGCATATCAACGTAGAATCTAGCACAAACTTACTTCACCACCTCCATCGGAGGCAAAGTTTGTAAAACTGAATTGTGGGTGTAGTGAGGGGTGTATTTATAGGCATTTTGAGGTTTGGGAAACTTTGCCCCTCCTGGTAGGAATGTATATCCCATACGTCACTAGCTCATGGACTCTTGCTAATTACATGAAAGAAAGTGTGTTTTATTCTATTATATTTTATAAAAAAAATTATAGTAAATTATATGATATGCTGAAAATAAGGGTATCTTTAGAATACCATTTAATGGTGAGAAAAACAGTATATAATGTGTGGGTACAGTAAATAAGAGGAAAATTAAAGCTAAACACAAATATCGCAAAATTATAAAAATAGCCCTGGTTCTTAACCCTTTAACTTTTTTTTTCCAGGCCCTCAAGACTTACACTGTTGGAAGGGTTAGCCGATTACCTTTCCAATGGTGGGTCTTGGGGGTCTGTAGCTGCTAAGATGCCTGAAATACAGGCTTCTAAGCAGTATGCCCCTTGCTCCTATACTTAACATTGTTAAGTATAAATAAAGTTGCACAGTGACGTCATCGCGTTATTGCGCGTGACGTCACCACGCAAAACGGGAAGCCCCGGCGATGCCTGTCACTCTGCAGGCACGATCGCCAGGGTAGGAGCGGGTGGGAGCCCCCAGAGCTCCCTCAAGTTGGGAGAGTGCTAGTGACGGCTCTGAGCCGTCATTAGCACCAGAGTGGGAAACTCTGTGACGGCTCAGAGCCGACATTAGCACTCAAAGGGTTAAGGGTAAGAAAATTTAAAAATGGTCTGGCCACTAAGGGGTTAAAATTGCATGCTCTATCTAAATCATGAAAGTTTAATTTTGACTAGACTTTTCTTTTAACACAGCAGTGACCAATGCAAGTGATGCCCTAGAACACTCAATTTAAATAGCATATGATTACTCTTATTGATGCAAGAACTAATTGCTATTTTTATAATATAAAGAACAGGAAATATGTGAGTACAATGCACCTATAAAAGCAGAAAAGGTGTAGAAATTGTGAGTAAGCACGTACCGTCATGCGTCATTTTGTAAGCTGGCGTGTTGGTTTTATGAAGAAGTTTCATATTGTTCCAGATTGCGATTGCTTGAAGCTTTGCAAACTAAATAAATAAAAAGGATACAGTTAGGTAGGAAACCCTGAACACAATCTAAACAACACTAATCAAAATGTCACTGAACTGAAAGTTCATCTCATTTCCACAAGAGCAGAGGGTTAAGCCCTCAGCATTGAAATCGGGACATGATAAATCTTGCAGTTCATCTGAGAGGACTTTATTCGAAGTATAAAAAGTCCCTATTTTATTAATTCCCATTAAGCATTCCTTTTTAAATTGACTTTATTCTCTTGCTGTCATTTTGCAATATTCTCAGCAGTAATAATGCACTACAGGAAGCGAGCTGGCGACTGGTGGCTATACACATATGCCTCTTTACATTGGCTCACAAGATGTGTTCAGCTAGCTCTCAGTAGTTCATTGCTGCTCTTGAGCTGACCTTTTACTATGTGTTTAATCCATTTGCAGCAGTTAAATACAGTTATATTGATATACTTTTTACCTCTGTAATTACATCATATCTAAGCCTCTGCAGACTGACCCCTTACCACAGATATTTTGACAGACTTGCATTTTAGATAATCAGTGCGCTCTCATAAATAACTCCAAGGCGTGAGTACTATGTTATCTATATGGCAAACATGAACTAACGCCCTCTAGCTGTGAAAAACTGTGAAATGCACTAAGATAAGAGGCAGCCTTCAAGGGTTAAGAAATTAGCATATGAGATAGATTTCAACTAAGAATACGAAGAGAACAAAGCAAATTTGATGATATAAGTAAATTGAAAAGTTGTTTCAAATTAAATGTCCTATCTGAATCATGAATGTTTCATTTTGACTTGACTGTCCCTTTAACATCGGATGAGCAATGCGCTACTTACCCTGGGCTGAATACAATGAACAAATTTCAGCTACACATATGTGCTGCTCTGATTGGCTCAGCGTGTATGTTCCAGGCCAATAGCGCATTACCTGTGTGGTGAGGATTTTAACAGTGTGTTTAAAGGGACATTAAACTGCTGGTACAACCCATATTAACATAGTTGATACTAACTATTCTGTTTTTCCTCCTGTGCTTGAAGCGGTTTCCTTATTTTAAACTTCTTGCAAGTGCGGTTTAGTAAAGTTCCACCACTTCACACTGGGCACCACCAGAATATTTATTGTTTTAAAAAGATAGATAATCCCTTTATTACCTATTCCCCAGTTTTGCACAGTTATATAAATACACTTTTTACCTCTGTAATTACCTTGTATCTAAGCCTCTGAAAAACTGCCCCTTATTTCAGTTCTTTTGACAGACTTGCATTTTAGCCAATCAGTGCAGGCTCCTAGGAACTCCACGTGCGCGACCACAGTGTTATCTATATGAAACACATGAACTAACACCCTCTAGTGGTGAAAAACTGTCAAAATGCCATGAGCTAAGAGGCGGCTTTCAAGGGCTTAGAAATTAGCATATGAACCTCCTAGGTTTAGCTTTCAACTAAGAATTCCAAGAGAACAAAGCAAAATTGGTGATAGAAGTAAATTGGAAAATTGTTTAAAATGACATGCCCATCTGAATAATGAAAGTTTATTTTGGACTAGACTGTCCCTTTAAGTATTCCCACAACCAAAATAGAAGTGGCCAGTAAGAAGATTTAAAGGGATACTAAACCCAATTTTTTTTTATTTGAGGATTCAGATAGAACATGCAATTTTAATCAACTTTCTTATTTACTCCTTTTATCATTTTTCTTCATTCTCTTGGCATCTTTATTTGAAAAGCAGAAATGAAAGCTTAGGAGCCGGCCCATTTTAGGTTCAGCACATGGGTACCGCTTGTTGATTGGTGGATAAATGTAGCTAACAATCATCAATAGCTATCCAGGGTGCTAAAACAAAAATGGGCTGGCTCCTAAGCTTTCATTCCTGCTTTTTCTAATAAAGATACCAAGAGAACAAAGAAAAATTGATTAAAGGAGTAAATAAGAAAGTTGATTAAAAGGTCCATGCTCTATCTGAATCATAAAAGAAACAACTTGGGTTTAGTATCCGTTTAAAGGGACAGTTCACTGTAAAATAGTTTTTCCCTGAATGTGTCCCCCAGCTGCAGCGTATAAAATGTATGAGAAATTGCACATTTATACTTCTTTTTGCAAAATAAATAGCTGGATTTGCTATTTGAAACCATAGCCCATCAAAAAAGGCTAAGCTTGCAGTGTGATCAGATCTCATTTTACCACTCAAATGCTGCCCTTTCTTATCTCTGTACAATACTTAGAAAGAACAATTGAAAATGAACATTTTACAGCTTTCTCTCTTCCACCTCCCACTGTGAATGTAATTACTTCTGCTGGCAGCGTTTACATAGTTTCTCAATAATCTAAAAATGAACACATAGGAAAAGGGCGCCTCCTAGTGCAGATCAATAGCAACCACGACCCAATGTACTCCCAATAGAAAGGGTACTCACACTTTGAGAAGCACTTGACAGTGCTAATAATGCCTACTGGACTATTAAAGTGGCCCAGCTCACTCCACTTCCAGCAAACTGTTAGCTCCAAATAATAGTGGATTGTGAATGAAAAAAAGACTCCAAAAGTGCTTGAAATATAATAAAAAATATGTATTTGTATTTATATTTAAAAACATATAATAATACATATGAAACAAAGATAAAAACCAATGGCACCAAGTTGCAACGCGTTTCTTGGCAACCTCTGCGCCATTTTCTCAGGCATAAAGTGTTCACAGCACTAGGAGTCTTATTTAAACAGAGCTACCAATCAGGGAAGAGTGAAAACCCAAATACACAGGTGTCATCTTAATTAACACTTGTCATAATGATAATTGTAATCGCAGCATATTAAACATCTTGTTTCAAAATTCAGCATCTCATGTTAAATAAACATATGGTATAGTCAAAAAATAAGCAAAAAAAATCTGTATGCAGTACAATAAGCATCAAATCGATCAAACATGTTACCTACAATAACATCGCCTGTAAGATGTATACAGTCCTTCGTTGTTGAAATATACTTTCCCAAATACAGGTAGCCCTCAGTTTACATCGGGGTTAGGTTCCAGAAGCAATGGTTGTAAATCGAAACCGTTGTAAATTGAAACCCAGTTTATAATGTAAGTCAATGGGAAGTGAGGGAGTTAGGTTCCAGGCCCCACTCAAAATTGTCATAAGTAACACCTAAACATTATTTTTAAAGCTTTGAAATAAAGACTTTAAATGCTAAACAGCATTATAAACCTAATAAAATAATCACACAACACAGACTTTACTTGCATTTTTCTGCAAACCGTTCTTTCTATGCATTTCAATCTGGACTGATTTATAGACAGGAAGATCTTGTTCCTTTGAAAACTGCTCGATAGCTCAGGTCTAGTTACACAAATTACTTTCAGCTTGCTTGGCTAGCATATCTTTGCTGCAACACAAGCAGACAGATCCACCTACTGGCTATTTTAATCAATGCACTGCTTCTCAATGCTTTTCAATAGCAGTCACATGACTGAAAAAAAAGGTTGTTATTCTGAAACGGCTTAAATTGAACCGTTGTAAACCGAGGGCCACCTGTTTGCACAGGACAAAAATAAAGAAGTATGTGTGGTGTAACAATCTATACTACGTAACTGCAGGTACAATGTGGCTATTGCGGCCAATGTTTACAATTTTGCAAAAATGACGTATTATTGACCATCCAACATTAGAAATGTCAGTCCTATCATATCATACAAGAGGGTGCAGTCAAAATAGACCAATCGTGTCTCGCTCAAACTCAGAGTGTGTCTTGTAAGTCTAAGTGTGTTCAGGTCAGTGTGATTCCATATGAACACAAACGGTGCTATGTTTGAAATAAAATTTGAAAGGAAATGATCGTAATGATACATAATGCGAACTAGTAATATACTTAGGGCACATAAGGTAATTTTTAAAGGCCTGTAGTTCACTATTGGTATAGTGTTAAATTAAACTAAAAAATAATAATCCTAACATTCAAAAAAAGTGCATAGAAATGATAAAAGGGTATTACATTAAATATTCTCATTCCCTACAGGAAGTGGCAAAGAGAGCACACAGCAAAGCTGTCCATATAGCTCCCCCCTTAGCTCCACCCCCCAGTCATTCGACCAAAGGTTAGGAAGAAAAAGGAGAAACCATAGGGTGCAGTGGTGACTGTAGTTTAAACAAAAAAATTTATACCTGACTTAAATGCCAGGGCGGGCCGTGGACTGGATACACCGCAAGAGAAAGTAATTTATCAGGTAAGCATAAATTCTGTTTTCTCTTGCAAGGTGTATCCAGTCCACGGATTCATCCTTTACTTGTGGGATACCAATACCAAAGCTTTAGGACACGGATGAAGGGAGGGAACAAGACAGGTACCTTAAACGGAGGGCACCACTGCTTGCAAAACCTTTCTCCCAAAAATAGCCTCAGAAGAAGCAAAAGTATTGAATTTGGCAAATTTGGCAAAAGTATGCAGTGAAGACCAAGTCGCTGCCTTACAAATCTGCTCAACAGAAGCCTCATTTTTGAAAGCCCATGTGGAAGCCACTGCTCTGGTAGAATGAGCAGTAATTCTTTCAGGAGGCTGCTGGCCAGCAGTCTCATAGGCCAAACGGATGATGCTTTTCTGCCAAAAGGAAAGAGAGGTAGCAGTCGCTTTCTGACCTCTCCTCTTACCAGAATAGATAACAAACAAGGAAGATGTTTGTCTAAAATCCTTAGTTGCTTGTAAATAGAACTTTAAAGCACAAACTACATCAAGATTGTGTAAAAGACGTTCCTTCTTCGAAGATGGATTAGGACACAGAGAAGGAACAACTATTTCCTGGTTAATATTCTTGTTAGAAACAACTTTAGGAAGAAAACCAGGCTTGGTACGCAAAACTACCTTATCGGCGTGGAACACCAGGTAAGGTGAATCACACTGTAAGGCAGATAATTCTGAAACTCTTCGAGCAGAAGAGATAGCTACTAAAAACAAAATTTCCAAGATAACAACTTAATATCTATGGAATGTAAAGGTTCAAACGGAACCCCTTGAAGAACTGAAAGAACTAGATTTAGACTCCATGGCGGAGCCACAGGTTTATAGACAGGCTTGATTCTGACTAAAGCCTGAGCAAACGCTTGAACGTCTGGTACCCCTGCCAGACGCTTGTGTAAAAGAATAGACAGAGCAGATATTTGTCCTTTTAAGGAACTAGCTGACAATCCTTTCTCCAATCCTTCTTGGAGAAAGACAATATCCTGGGAATCCTAATCTTACTCCATGAGTAACCCTTGGATTCACACCAACAAAGATATTTCCGCGTGACAGGCTTTCTAGCCTGAATCAGAGTATCTATAATTGACTCAGAGAAACCACGCTTTGATAGAATTAAGCGTTCAATCTCCAAGCAGTCAGACGTAGAGAAACTAGATTTGGATGCTTGAACGGACCCTGTATTAGAAGATCCTGCCTCAATGGCAGTGTCCATGGTGGGACAGATTACATGTCCACTAGGTCTACATACCAAGTCCTGCATGGCCACGCAGGCACTATCAGAATCACCGAAGCCTTCTCCTGCTTGATTCTGGCGACCAGACGAGGGAGGAGAGGAAACGGTGGAAAAACATAAGCCAGATTGAAGGACCAAGGCGCTGCTAGAGCATCTATCAATACCGCCCGGGACCTGGACCCGTAGAGAGAAAGTTTGGCGTTCTAACGGGACACCATCAGATCCAACTCTGGAGTGCCCCATAGCTGAGTCAGCTGGGCAAATACCTCCGGGTGGAGTTCCCACTCCCCCGGGTGAAAAGTCTGACGACTTAGAAAATCCGCCTCCCAGTTGTCTACTCCTGGGATGTGAATTGCTGAGAGATGGCAGGAGTGATCCTCCGCCCACCTGATTATTTTGGTTACCTCCGTCATTGCTAGGGAACTCTTTGTTCCCCCCTGATGATTGACGTAAGCTACAGTCGTGATGTTGTCCGACTGAAATCTGATAAATTTGTCCGCCGTTAGTTGAGGCCATGCCTGAAGAGCGTTGAATATCGCCCTCAGTTCCAGAATGTTTATCGGGAGAAGAGTTTCTTCCCGAGACCATAAGCCCTGAGCTTTCCGGAAGTCCCAGACCGCACCCCAGCCTAACAGACTGGCATCGGTCGTTACAATGATCCACTCTGGTCTGCGGAAACATATTCCCTGAGACAGGTGGTCCTGAGACAACCACCAGAGAAGAGAATCTCTGGTCTCCTGGTTCAGCTGAATTTGAGGAGACAAATCTGCATAATCCCCATTCCACTGTTTGAGCATGCATAGTTGCAGTGGTCTGAGATGGATCCGAGCAAAAGGGACTATGTCCATTGCCGCTACCATTAGTCTGATTGTCTCCATGCACTGAGCTACAGATGGCCGAGGAATGGAATGAAAAGCTCGGCAAGTATTTAACAGCTTTAACTTTCTGACCTCCGTCAGAAATATTTTAATTTCTACCGAGTCTATCAGGGTTCCTAGGAATGGAACTCTTGTAAGAGGGGAAAGAGAACTCTTTTCTTTGTTCACTTTCCACCCGTGAGACCTTAAAAAGGCCAATACGATCTCCGTGTGAGACTTGGTTCTTTGGAAAGTCGACGCTTGAATTAAGATGTCTTCTAAGTAAGGCGTCAGTGCTATGCCCCGCGGTCTTAGTACCGCCAGGAGGGACCCTAGCACCTTTGTGAAAATTCTGGGAGCAGTGGCCAACCCGAAAGGAAGAGCCACAAACTGATAATGCTTGTCCAGAAAGGCGAACCTGAGAAACTGGTGATGATCTTTGCGGATAGGAATATGCAGGTACGCATCCTTTAGATCCACGATAGTCATATATTGACCCTCCTGGATCATTGGTAAGATTGTCCGAATGGTCTCCATCTTGAACGATGGAACTCTGAGGAATTTGTTTAGAATTTTGAGATCCAGGATTGGTCTGAAAGTTCTTTTTTGGGAACCACAAACAGGTTTGAGTAAAACCCTAGCCCTTGTTCTGCAATTGGAACTGGGCGGATCACTCGCATTGTAAGTAGATCTTCTACAGAGCGTAAAAACGCCTTTTTCTTTGTCTGGTCTGTAGACAGACGAGAAATGTGGAACCTTCCCCTTGGAGGAGAGTCCTTGAATTCTAGAAGATATCCCTGGGTAACAATCTCTAATGCCCAGGGATCGTGAACATCTCTTGCCCAGGCCTGAGCGAAGAGAGAGAGTCTGCCCCCTACTAGATCCGGTCACGGATCGGGGGCTACCCCTTCATGCTGTCTTGGTAGCAGCTGCAGGCTTTTTGGCCTGTTTACCCTTGTTCCAGCCCTGGTAAGGCTTCCATGTTGCCTTGGGCTGTGAAGCATTACCCTCTTGCTTTGCCGCTGTAGAGGCTGAAGCGGGACCGCCCCTGAAGTTACGAAAGGAACGAAAGTTAGCTTTGTTTCTAGCCTTAAAGGGCTTGTCCTGGGGGAGAGCATGGCCCTTTCCCCCTGTGATATCTGAAATAATCTCTTTCAATTCTGGGCCGAAAAGGGTCTTTCCCTTGAAAGGGATATTTAATAATTTGGATTTTGACGACACATCGGCCGACCATGACTTGAGCCAAAGTGCTCTGCGCGCCATAATGGCGAAACCTGAATTTTTTCCGCTAACTTAGCTAACTGGAAAGCGGCATCTGTAATAAAAGAATTAGCCAGCTTTAGAGCCTTAATTCTATCCATAATCTCGTCATATGAGGTCTCCGTCTTGAGTGATTCCTCCAGCGCCTCAAACCAGAAAGCCGCTGCAGTAGTTACCGGAATAATGCAGGCAATAGGTTGGAGAAGGAAACCTTGTTGAACAAAAATTTTCTTAAGTAAACCTTCTAACTTTTTATCCATAGGATCTTTAAAAGCACAACTGTCTTCAATTGGTATAGTTGTGCGCTTGGCAAGTGAAGAAACAGCCCCCTCTACCTTAGGGACCGTCTGTCACGAGTCCCGCCTTGGGTCAGTTATGGGGAACATTTTCTTAAAAATAGGGGGGGGGGGGGAACAAAAGGGACGCCTGGTCTATCCCACTCCCTAGTAACAATATCCGCAACCCTTTTGGGGATCGGAAACGCATCAGTGTATACAGGGACCTCTAAGTACTTGTCCATTTTACACAATTTCTCTGGGACCACCATAGGGTCACAATCATCCAGAGTGGCTAATACCTCCCTGAGTAATACGCGGAGGTGTTCCAGTTTAAATTTAAACGCTAATGAATCTGACTCTGCCTGGCGAGCAATCTTTCCTGAGTCGGAAATTTCTCCCTCAGACATCAAATCCTTCACCCCCACATCGGAGTGTTGTGAGGGTACATCAGATAAGGCTACCAAAGCTTCAGACTGCTCATCATCTGTTCTTAAAACAGAGCTGTCACGCTTTGTAGGGAAAACTGGCAGTTTGGATAGAAAGGCCGCAAGGGAATTATCCCTGACTGTCGCTAGTTGTTGCAAAGTAATAGGGGCAGACGCACTAGAGGTACTAGGCATCGCTTGAGAGGGCGTAACTGGTTGTGACACATGGGGAGAGGTAGACGGACTATCCTCATTCTCCTCAGTCAGAAAATCATCTAGGGCCACACTTTTAAGTGCAACAATATGATCTTTAAAGTGTATAGACGTATTAGTGCAATTGGGACACATTCTGAGAGGGGGTTCCACCATGGCTTCTAAACACATTGAACAACATGTTTAACAGATTAGTAGTACACACAAGCAAGCTTGGAAAAAACTTTAATCAAATAAAAAACACAATTTGAAAAAACGTTACTGTGCCTTTAAGAAATAAAAAGAGCACACAATTTTACAAAACAGTGAAAAATGCACCAATCTTTTTGAAAATTTTACAGTATGTACCTAATGCTTAAATATTATTGCACCACAAGTTTCAGAACGATTAACCCCTTAATGCCCAAACCGGAGCAGCCTAAAGCCCACAACCGGTTAATGAACTACAGCACCTTGCCACAGCTTACAGCTGTGGCGCTACCTGCCCTTAGGGATCAGATTTGGGGGAATAAAGCTTCTTTTAGGCCCTCAATCAGCAGCTGGACCCTCCATGTGAAGCAGCATGAACAGACTTTAAATTCTAAATGCGCATCTGAGGCGCAAAATTAGGCCCCTCCCACTCCACTCCGGAGTTATGAGGCCTACAAAAATCACTTCTAAGTGACTAAATTTATGCCATGTGGATAATACCCCAGTAAAAACACCAATGTGCTTAAGAAAAGTGTCACCAACGAATATTTCTTAAATAAATAATCGATTGCCCTGTATAAGTGTCAACCAGCCTATTTAGCCCTGTTAAGTAAGCATGCAATTCTATACTAAGTCTCAGAACATAGCTTACCCTTCCCACATGGGGATCCTGTCAGTCTTCTAGCATTATCTCAGTCTTGTCTAGAAAAAATTGACAGAACATACCTCATTGCAGTCAAGCCTGCAAACTGTTCCCCCCAACTGAAGTTTTCTGGTACTCCTCAGTCCTGTGTGGGAACAGCAGTGGATTTTAGTTACAACATGCTAAAGTCATTTTCCTCTCAGCAGAATTCTTCATCACTTTTCTGCTAGAGAGTAAATAGTACAAACCGGTACCATTTAAAAAACATAATTTATGCTTACCTGATAAATTTATTTCTCTTGTAGTGTATGCAGTCCACGGGTCATCCATTACTTATGGGATATATTCCCTTCCCAACAGGAAGTTGCAAGAGGATCACCCAAAGCAGAGCTGCTATATAGCTCCTCCCCTCACATGTCATATCCAGTCATTCGACCGAAACAAGACAAGAAAGGAGAAACCATAGGGTGCAGTGGTGACTGGAGTTTTAATTAAAATTTAGATCTGCCTTAAAAAAGACAGGGCGGGCCGTGGACTAAATACACTACAAGAGAAATAAATTTATCAGGTAAGCATAAATTATGTTTTCTCTTGTTAAGTGTATTCAGTCCACGGGTCATCCATTACTTATGGGATACCAATACCAAAGCTAAAGTACACGGATGATGGGAGGGACAAGGCAGGAACTTAAACGGAAGGAACCACTGCCTGTAGAACCTTTCTCCCAAAAACAGCCTCCGAAGAAGCAAAAGTGTAAAATTTGTAAAATTTTGAAAAGGTGTGAAGCGAAGACCAAGTCGCAGCCTTGCAAATCTGTTCAACAGAGGCCTCATTCTTAAAGGCCCAGGTGGAAGCCACAGCTCTAGTGGAATGAGCTGTAATTCTTTCAGGGGGCTGCTGCTACGAAGCCAAAAGGAGAGAGAGGTTGCCGAAGCTTTTTGACCTCTCCTCTGTCCAGAGTAAACGACAAACAGGGAAGAAGTTTGACGAAAATCTTTAGTTGCCTGTAAATAGAATTTCAGGGCACGGACTACGTCCAGATTATGCAAAAGTCATTCCTTCTTTGAAGAAGGATTAGGACATAATGATGGAACAACAATCTCCTGATTGATATTCCTGTTAGAAACTACCTTAGGTAAAAACCCAGGTTTAGTACGCAGAACTACCTTGTGTGAATGGAAAATCAGATAAGGAGAATCACAATGTAAGGCGGATAACTCCGCGACTCTTCGAGCCGAGGAAATAGCCATCAAAAACAGAACTTTCCAAGATAAAAGTTTAATATCAATGGAATGAAGGGGTTCAAACGGAACTCCTTGAAGAACTTTAAGAACCAAGTTTAAGCTCCACGGAGGAGCAACAGTTTTAAACACAGGCTTAATCCTAGCCAAAGCCTGACAAAAAGCCTGGACGTCTGGAACTTCTGATAATGTTTTAGCCTGAGGAAACAGCTTGTTTTAGCTGAGAAACGCGTCGCTTTTTAATAAAGATTTTTACAGAAATACACTTGCTTTTTGGACACCCTTTTTTATCATTTGTATGCTGCTAACTCTCTGGCACCTGAGAGGTATCTTGTTTTCATCTGGAGGGATCAGTCTACTGGGCGACTGTTTGGTTCCAGTCTGCAGTTTATGCACCTGCTGGTGCTTTGAATCTTGTAAGTAAGATTGCTCAATCTACCACTCGCTTGTCTAAACGTTACTGGGCTATGGTTTGCATTTTTTGTGTTCATTCAGGAACCTGTTAATCACTACCATCAAGGACCACAATCTGACTCATGAAGTATACCAGTGAGCTGGACCACTGAGAGGCTCCAGTCTGCTTCATAAGCACCAATGGGTGCACCTCCTTTGTGAGTATTCAATCGCTATCTTGTGGATTTTAGTATCTGTTATCTGGCTGTACTAGGCCATGTTTGGCGCCTCTGTGTTTTATCTTGTTTCAGTTACCCATCTACCAGGAAGACCATCCTAAGACTGAGAGCTGCCTACCTTGTCTTGGATCCATTTTTCTATTGGGACTGTATCAATATTACCCACTTGGACTTTATGTTGGTACATCTTATTATTTATGTATAAGCATATTTGTATATTCTACTAGTAACTATTTAGGTTTTCGATATTGCTTTAGCATTTGTTTGTTTGATACGCCTTAGGAGGCGCCCCCTATGGGTAGTAATACACACTGGTGTGCATTACACCCTCACTTTCCCACTTTGTGCAAAAGAATAGACAGAGCAGAAATCTGTCCCTTTAAAGAACTAGCTGATAAGCCTTTTTCCAAACCCTCTTGGAGAAAGGACAATATCCTAGGAATCCTAACCTTAATCCATGAGTAACTCTTGGATTCGCACCAATACAGGTATTTACGCCATATCTTATGGTAGATTTTCCTGGTAACAGGCTTTCGTGCCTGTATTAAGGTATCAATAACTGACTCGGAGAAGCCACGCTTTGATAGGATCAAGCGTTCAATCTCCATGCAGTCAGTCTCAGAGAAATTAGATTTGGATGATTGAAAGGACCTTGTATTAGAAGGTCTTGCCTCAAAGGTAGAGTCCATGGTGGACAGGACGACATGTCCACTAGGTCTGCATACCAGGTCCTGCGTGGCCACGCAGGCGCCATCAGAATCACCGATGCTCTCTCCTGTTTGATCTTGGCAATCAGTCGAGGTAGCAGAGGAAACGGTGGAAACACATAAGCCATGTTGAAGAACCAAGGAGCTGCTAGAGCATCTATCAGCGTCGCTCCCGGGTCCCTGGACCTGGATCCGTAACGAGGAAGTTTGGCGTTCTGGCGAGATGCCATGAGATCCAGTTCTGGTTTGCCCCAACGATGGACCAGTTGAGCAAACACCTCCGGATGGAGTTCCCACTCCCCCGGATGAAAAGTCTGACGACTTAGGAAGTCCGCCTCCCAGTTCTCCACGCCTGGGATGTGGATCGCTGACAAGTGGCAAGAGTGAGACTCTGCCCAGCGAATTATCTTTGAGACTTCTAACATCGCTAGGGAGCTCCTGGTTCCCCCTTGATGGTTGATATAAGCCACAGTCGTGATGTTGTCCGACTGAAATCTGATGAACCTCAGTGTTGCTAACTGAGGCCAAGCTAGAAGAGCATTGAATATTGCTCTTAACTCCAGAATATTTATTGGGAGGAGTTTCTCCTCCTGAGTCCACGATCCCTGAGCCTTCAGGGAATTCCAGACTGCGCCCCAGCCTAGAAGGCTGGCATCTGTTGTTACAATCGTCCAATCTGGCCTGCGAAAGGTCATACCCTTGGACAGATGGACCCGAGATAGCCACCAGAGAAGAGAATCTCTGGTCTCTTGATCCAGATTTAGTAGGGGGGACAAATCTGAGTAATCCCCATTCCACTGACCTAGCATGCACAATTGCAGCGGTCTGAGATGCAGGCGTGCAAATGGCACACAGCAAGCATTTAAAAGTTTTGATAACCTGGCCTCCGTCAGGTAAATTTTCATTTCTACAGAATCTATCAGAGTCCCTAGGAAGGAGACTCTTGTGAGTGGTGATAGAGAACTCTTTTCCACGTTCACCTTCCACCCATGCGACCTCAGAAATGCCAGAACTATCTCTGTATGAAACTTGGCAATTTGAAAGCTTGACGCCTGTATCAGGATGTCATCTAGATACGGAGCCACCGCTATGCCTCGCGGTCTTAGAACCGCCAGAAGTGAGCCCAGAACCTTTGTAAAGATTCTCGGGGCCGTAGCCAACCCGAAGGGGAGAGCTACAAATTGGTAATGCCTGTCTAAAAAGGCAAATCTTAGGAACCGATGATGATCTTTGTGAATCGGTATGTGAAGGTAGGCATCCTTTAAGTCCACTGTGGTCATGTACTGACCCTCTTGGATCATGGGTAGGATGGTCCGAATAGTTTCCATTTTGAATGATGGAACTCTTAGGAATTTGTTTAAGATCTTTAGGTCCAAAATTGGTCTGAAGGTACCCTCTTTCTTGGGAACCACGAACAGATTTGAATAAAATCCCTGTCCTTGTTCCGTCCGCGGAACTGGGTGGATCACCCCCATTACTAGGAGGTCTTGTACGCAGCGTAGGAATGCCTCTTTCTTTATCTGGTTTTCTGATAACCTTGAAAGATGAAATCTCCCTTGAGGAGGGGAAGCCTTGAAGTCCAGAAGATATCCCTGAGATATGATCTCCAACGCCCAGGGATCCTGGACATCTCTTGCCCACGCCTGGGCGAAGAGAGAAAGTCTGCCCCCCACTAGATCAGTTTCCGGATAGGGGGCCATCCCTTCATGCTGTCTTAGGGGCAGTAGTAGGTTTTCCGGCCTGCTTGCCCTTGTTCCAGGACTGGTTAGTTTTCCAGGCCTGTCTGTAACGAGCAACAGTTCCTTCCTGTTTTGGAGCGGAGGAAGTTGATGTTGCTCCTGCCTTGAAGTTTCGAAAGGCACGAAAATTAGACTGTTTGGCCTTTGATTTGGCCCTGTCCTGAGGAAGAGTATGACCCTTACCTCCAGTAATGTCAGCGATAATTTCTTTCAAGCCGGGCCCGAATAAGGTTTGCCCCTTGAAAGGAATATTAAGCAATTTAGATTTAGAAGTCACGTCAGCTGACCAGGATTTAAGCCATAGCGCTCTGCGCGCCTGGATGGCGAATCCGGAGTTCTTAGCCGTTAGTTTAGTTAAATGTACAATGGCATCAGAAACAAATGCATTAGCTAGCTTAAGTGCTTTAAGCTTGTCCATAATTTCATCCAATGGAGCTGTGTGAATGGCCTCTTCTAGAGACTCAAACCAGAATGCCGCAGCAGCAGTGACAGGCGCAATGCATGCAAGGGGCTGTAAGATAAAACCTTGTTGAACAAACATTTTCTTTTTTTTTTTTTTTTTTTTCTTTTTTTTTTTATAATAATTTTTATTGAGGAATATTCAAAGGCATACAATAGTCATAAAAACAGGTTCTTGCATTGCATGTCACATACAGTAAGGTTTAGTGTTACGTGAATGAAAAGACAAACACAGGAAATAAACATAAGTGTAACAATTTACATATCATGCAACCATGAGATACATAGAATGCCAAACAGTGAGATGCCTTTTAAATAAAATACTAGGCCACTCTTGGACCATCACAAGCATTAAGATAAAAGAAGGCATGTGCAAACGAAGGAGACCACTTGTGGATCTCGTTAGTAAACCTCAGTTTTTTATAATTTTATCTCATACTAATATGAATAGTGTGTAAGTTAAGTAAAGTGCCAAGGGGATAATATTATTACATGCATATATATATATGTATATATATATATATTTGGACAATCTTGCGTAGGTTAAGAGAGAAATAAAACTGAGTATAATGATAACCTGCAAGATTTTGCTAGAAAGGAGGGTAAATAGGGTGCGGTATATGTAAGAGAAACCGCGTATTCAGTCCTCCCACTAGGGGAGGCATATTAGGTGGAGTGGGGGGGGTGGAGGTGATGGGTTAACTATGAGAAGCAGACAAGAGATGTCAGTATGTCTTCTAAATTTGCCAAACAGATGCACATGAAATGGGTTGTAATTGGGCTAGCTCCTATAGGGGGTAGTTTAAACTAGGTAGGTAATATATGATATAAAGAATATATAAAACCATAGGTTAATTGCAGCTGTGTGACGAGAAAAACCGCTTTAAAGACTCAGGATGAATCCAGCCTATCCTGAGTTCTATAGTATGGGGGGGGGTAGGGAGGTCATTATGTCTGTTGAACCGGAGCTCCTCTTTTCATAGGTACTTAACGTTAAACATGACTTACCCAGTAATTGTGATATGTATAGTGCACCTCATAGTTGCAGTCGGCTCAAAATACTGAGCGATGTGTAAAAGAAAGCCATAGAAGCACTAGTGTCGTGCAGAATTAACTCCACAAATTGTGACATGGAAATCCACATAGTCACTATAATAACCCAATTGCTACCAGATCAAGATAAGTAAGATAGTGACGGAAAAATTAAATCTGCCACAGGACACGGGCCCTATGCCCTGCGGCAGTAAAGATAAGAGTCTAATAGGCAGTTGAATACGTTACATATACTGGTATGTGGAGAGCTATTAAGCTTCTATATAAATGTGAATAGGAGGTGACAGAGGACATGAGAACAGGACACATAGCTCAGAGAATGAAAACATATATGGGATCTGTCATAATAAAACTAGCAGAGCTAACATATTATGGCTGAAGAGTGTTAGTACTAAAATATTAATGTCAGGCATTATCACACTGGTGCAAATACGTTACATATACTGGTATGTGGAGAGCAATTAAGCTTCTATATAAATGTGAATAGGAGGTGACAGAAGACATGAGAACAGGACACATAGCTCGGAGAATGAGAGCATATATAGAATCTGTCATAATAAAACTATCAGAGCTAACATATTATGGCTAAAGAGTGTTAGTACCAAAACATCAATGTCAGGCACTATCAAACTGGTACATTCATAAACTCACAGTGGGATGTAACAAGAGCTTAATACTAGTTCTAAACAAACAGTGTAAAGCAGGATATTTGAAAACAAGTGCTGTTATGCATTGAATCTGGAGTCATTTTTAAAGGTATTTAGAACAGTGTACTTTAGATTGAAATTACTAAGATCTAGGCTTATTAATTATATTCATAACAGACAGATCTCCAACTAAATATAGGTATGCAATCTATATTAACTAAATAATACATAAGAACAGAGGATGAAATATGGAGAAAGGCAAATCTGCAGCAGAGTATGCTTAGGTTAATAGTCTGTCAGTAACAAAGTTCCAACTAAATATAGGTATGCAATCTATATTAACTAAATAATACATAAGAACAGAGGATGAAATATGGAGAAAGGCAAATCTGCAGCAGAGTATGCTTAGGTTAATAGTCTGTCAGTAACAAAGTATTGTAAGCACTACATTGAGTTCAAATAAAAACTATGCATCAGTTATAAATAAAAAGTAGGTAGACATATGTTTCATATGTAATATTCAATATAAATTTCTAGAAGAAAAAATGAAGAGAGAAAAAAATATAAATATAAAATTTGAGCCTCAAAAAGTACTGAAATGTCGAATCAGATCTGCAGATCTTCATTGGTAACAGTATTGTCCTTCCACTTCATATTATATAAAACAAAAGATGTGCTTGAGTTAACGCTTAAATACAATAGAAGTGAATCATAGAATAGAGCAAACAAATGTTAGACCCAAATACATCTATATTTATGGAATAGATAGTCAATATCCTGAAGTACTTTTCAGCACGATTTGCATTGAAATGCCCACCATAAAACACAGTAAATCTACCAATGGAAATCCATATGTTAACTTGTGCATAAATATTACCCTAGCTAAAATGACCACCATCTCAATAAATTGTCCTAAAGGGTAATATACTCCAAAAAAAAAACAAAGTCTCTTAGCCGATCCCCTGTTTCTTTAGTTGCTGCTGTGTGCCTATGGAAACATTCATTGTAGGGCTCATTGCCCGACTTACATGCTGGCTGTGTTGTCGTGGGAGTCCAAGAGCATTTTCTAGCGTGAACAGTTTAGGACGCCATGAAGTAAGAGCTGGTGCCATGTTGTATAAAAACAACAATGTAGATGTTTCTCCTATATCCCACAGCTCCCTTTGCTCAGCTTCAGGGAAGACAGGCATATCCCAAAGGCTCGTTGGGCTAGCCCCACCATCTGTCTGCAATTTCCTCATGTAGAGGGGCTCAGTAGTAGAGATGTCACACTTGATCGGCTTACGGTAAGGCACTAGTTGGAATAATCCCTTCGATTTAGGTATCAGCCGATTCACACATACCTCAGAGACCATGCTGCTATCTGGAAAGTAATCAGACACCGCTCCCTCCGCGGTACTACCAGCCCATAACTGTACTCGCTGAATTCCCCCCTGCACTTTAGAATTATGCCAGGGTTTGAGATCACTTACTTGGCAGTGATTGTCTGTATCAGAGGCTCTAAATGCTGGTGCCGGACATAATGATCTTCTTGCGGTCTGAGGGTCTTTAGGCGTAGGCTGAATGGGTTGGGATGCAGATGAGCATTGTAGGGTTTCTGTAGGAGGCAATTCCCTGCTGATGGATAAAAATGCCAGGGTTAGTTCGCGCTCCAATCTTTGAAAATGGTCACATAGCAAGGATTGTACGCGACACTCCCAGTCAGAAGCCATGTTTCTTAGCCGCCACGTGGGAGAGGAGACAGTAACTCCCGGTCAGGCTGATCGCTAGGCAGGCTAATATTCAGCTTTTCTAATCACCTCACGATTATTATTTAATGTCCCAGAGGTTCTCCAACCCTTCTTGATATCTAGAAATGTCTATGGGTTACATTAGTGATGGGTGAACGGTCAATTGAAAGAAAATTATAAACTATTTCAGCAGAGCTGAAGCAAAGTGCGACCGATCAGAACCCAAGTTAGCTCCGCCCCCGAACAAACATTTTCTTAAGGTAACCTTCTAATTTTTTTATCCATTGGGTCCGAAAAAGCACAACTATCCTCCACCGGGATAGTGGTACGCTTAGCTAAAGTAGAAACTGCTCCCTCCACCTTAGGGACCGTCTGCCATAAGTCCCATGTAGTGGCGTCTATTGGAAACATTTTCCTAAATATAGGAGGTGGGGAAAAGGGCACACCGGGTCTATCCCACTCCTTGGTAATAATTTCTGTAAGCCTTTTAGGTATAGGAAAAACGTCAGTACACACCGGTACCGCATAGTATCTATCCAGCCTACATAATTTCTCTGGAATTGCAACTGTGTTACAGTCATTCAGAGCAGCTAAAACCTCCCCTAGCAATACACGGAGGTTCTCAAGCTTAAATTTAAAATTAGAGATCTCTGAATCCGGTTTCCCTGGATCAGATCCGTCACCCACAGAATGAAGCTCTCCGTCCTCATGTTCTGCAAACTGTGACGGAGTATCGGACATGGCTCTCACAGCACCAGCGCACTCTGTCCTTATCCCAGAGCAATTGCGCTTGCCTCTTAATTCTGGCAATTTAGATAATACTTCTGTCAGGGTATTATTCATAATAGTAGCCATGTCTTGTAAAGTGATTTGTATGGGCGTCTCTGATGTACTTGGCGCCACAATATCACGCGCCTCCTGAGCGGGAGGCGAAGGTACATACACGTGAGGAGAGTTAGTCGGCATAACTTCCCCCTCGTTGTCTGGTGATAATTCCTTTACAGATAAAGACTGACCTTTATTATTTAAAGTGAAATCAATACATTTAGTACACATATTTCTATGGGGCTCCACACTGGCCTTCAAACATAGAGAACAAACAGATTCATCTGTGTCAGACATGTTTAAACAGACTAGCAATAAGACTAGCAGACTTGGAAAACACTTAATAAGTTTACAAGCAATATAGAAAACGCTACTGCGCCTTTAAGAAGCACAAAAAAACTGTCACTGTTGAAATAACAATGAACCAAATCAGTTATAGCAACCAAATTTTCACAGTAAATGTATTAAGTTAGCAGAGCATTGCACCCACTTGCAAATGGATGATTAACCCCTTAATACCCAAAACGGATAAGCAATAGAGAAAAAAACGTTTTTTAACACAGTCAAACACACTGTCACAGGTCTGCTGTGACTGATTACCTCCCTCAAAATGACTTTTGAAGTCCCTTGAGCTCTCTAGAGACGTCCTGGGTCATGCAGGAAGAAGCAGGAAGACTGAGACTGAATTTTTACTGCGCAAAAAAGCGCTAAAAAAGGCCCCTCCCACTCATTATTACAACAGTGGGAGCTTCAGTTAACTGTTTCTATGCAGAAATACAAGTCAGCCATGTGGAAAAATTTATGCCCCAATAAGTTTTATCACCAATGTACCTCACAAAAACGATTAAACATGCCAGCAAACGTTTTAAACATCCTTTTTTAAAGAGTATGTATCTCTATTGATAAGCCTGATACCAGTCCTTCTACTGCATTTAAGGCTTATTACATTACTTCAGTATTAGTAGCATTTTCTTAGTCAAATTCCATTCCTTAGAAAATTACTTTACTGTATATACATTAATCAGCCTGATACCAGTCGCTTTCACTGCATTTAAGGCTTTACTTACATTACATCGGTATCAGCAGTATTTTCTTAGTCAATTCCATTCCTTAGAAAAATATTTTACTGCACATACCTTATTTGCAGGAGACCCCGCACGCTATTCCCTTTCTGAAGTTACCCCACTCCTCAGAATGTGCGAGAACAGCTAGTGGATCTTAGTTACTTCTGCTAAGATCATAGAAAACGCAGGCAGATTCTTCTTCCAAATACTGCCTGAGAAAAAACAGCACACTCCGGTGCCATTTAAAATAACAAACTTTTGATTGAAGAAATAAACTAAGTATAAAACACCACAGTCCTCTCACGACCTCCTATCTAGTTGAGGGTTGCAAGAGAATGACTGGATATGACATGTGAGGGGAGGAGCTATATAGCAGCTCTGCTTTGGGTGATCCTCTTGCAACTTCCTGTTGGGAAGGGAATATATCCCATAAGTAATGGATGACCCGTGGACTGAATACACTTAACAAGAGAAATAAACTCTTGATTGAAGATATAAAACTACAATTCTAACACCACATTCACTTTACCCTCCCGTAGAGAGACCCTAGTGCTTAGAGCCGGCAAAGAGAATGACTGGGGGGTGGAGCTAAGGGGGGAGCTATATGGACAGCTTTGCTGTGTGCTCTCTTTGCCACTTTCTGTAGGGAATGAGAATATCCCACAATTAAAGGATGAATCCGTGGACTGGATACACCTTGCAAGAGAAATAAATATGTGATAAAGTAATGTGATTCAATGTTAATAATAGTCATCACTTCTCGCAATGGGGCGATGACTATATACAAAAATATAAAGTAATAGTGCAATATATACTAGAAACAATATTATATGCATTATAAATGCGGATATAATATAGAAAGTACAAAAAAAAATTTAAAAAGTGCAGTGCTTAAAATTAAAAACCACTCAACGATATTGCACAGATAGTGCTATAAGTTAAAAGGCACCAGTGTCAATGATTTCATTGAGCCCATCAAGGTATAATGACCCAAACCTATAGATCCAGTATGTCTAGCGTTGGCGAAGTCTGAACATTCTGTTTTGATAATTATTGCATAAAACCACTTTCAATGGTGTATTCTTTATGTGACATTGTTCAGTGCCATGTGTGTGGGAGTGGTGTCTAGATGTGCTATACTTATTAGTACCCCTTTTAATACTCCTAAGGTGTTCTGACCATCTACGGCGTACCTTCCTACACAAATACAAGAGATGCAATACACAACATAAGTAGAGTTATAGAAAATTCTTTGAGACAAATGAAATGTCTCGCCTGTGCTATGCGATTTAATAAAGTTTGTTCAGTTATGTAATTACACATATTTTTAGTTTATTATGTTTAGTTTTTAGGTCCACCATAAGTAATTTTTTTTTTATAGTTGAGACCTCGTTTACACATCACCACTTTACTTGGAGCTAGTCTCTCTTCTAAAAGTGCAGGTAGGATTTTTTTCTAATATTTGTTTAAATATAAGGTCTCTTAACAGCAGGTTCCAATGTTTAGACATTTTTTTATTTTTCTGTGATTAGTGTTATATTTAGTGATAAAAGAAGTCTTATGAAAAGGAGTTTCTAATGATTTGGCTCTTTTTGTGAACAGATCTTCTCTGTTTAGGGTACGTGCTCTTAAGAAACTAGATTCTATTATTGTATCAGGGTAATGTTTTTCTTTGAATCTACTTTTAAGGATGTTATTCTGGGTATCATAGGTATCTAATTCAGTACAGTTTCTGCGTATCCGGTGGAAACTGTATGGAATATTTAATTTCCAACTCGAGTAGTGGTTACTGTAAACATCCAAAAAAACAGAATTTATGCTTACCTGATAAATTACTTTCTCCAACGGTGTGTCCGGTCCACGGCGTCATCCTTACTTGTGGGGATATTCTCTTCCCCAACAGGAAATGGCAAAGAGCCCAGCAAAGCTGGTCACATGATCCCTCCTAGGCTCCGCCTACCCCAGTCATTCGACCGACGTAAAGGAGGAATATGCATAGGAGAAATCATATGATACCGTGGTGACTGTAGTTAGAGAAAATAATTCATCAGACCTGATTAAAAAAACCAGGGCGGGCCGTGGACCGGACACACCGTTGGAGAAAGTAATTTATCAGGTAAGCATAAATTCTGTTTTCTCCAACATAGGTGTGTCCGGTCCACGGCGTCATCCTTACTTGTGGGAACCAATACCAAAGCTTTAGGACACGGATGATGGGAGGGAGCAAATCAGGTCACCTAGATGGAAGGCACCACGGCTTGCAAAACCTTTCTCCCAAAAATAGCCTCAGAAGAAGCAAAAGTATCAAATTTGTAAAATTTGGTAAAAGTGTGCAGTGAAGACCAAGTCGCTGCCTTACATATCTGATCAACAGAAGCCTCGTTCTTGAAGGCCCATGTGGAAGCCACAGCCCTAGTGGAGTGAGCTGTGATTCTTTCAGGAGGCTGCCGTCCGGCAGTCTCATAAGCCAATCGGATGATGCTTTTAAGCCAAAAAGAGAGAGAGGTAGAAGTTGCTTTTTGACCTCTCCTTTTACCAGAATAAACAACAAACAAAGAAGATGTTTGTCTGAAATCCTTTGTAGCCTCTAAATAGAATTTTAGAGCACGAACTACATCCAAATTGTGTAACAAACGTTCCTTCTTTGAAACTGGATTCGGACACAAAGAAGGCACAACTATCTCCTGGTTAATGTTTTTGTTAGAAACAACTTTAGGAAGAAAACCAGGCTTAGTACGTAAAACCACCTTATCTGCATGGAACACCAGATAAGGAGGAGAACACTGCAGAGCAGATAACTCTGAAACTCTTCTAGCAGAAGAAATTGCAACCAAAAACAAAACTTTCCAAGATAGTAACTTAATATCTACGGAATGTAAGGGTTCAAACGGAACCCCTTGAAGAACTGAAAGAACTAAATTGAGACTCCAAGGAGGAGTCAAAGGTTTGTAAACAGGCTTGATTCTAACCAGAGCCTGAACAAAAGCTTGAACATCTGGCACAGCCGCCAGCTTTTTGTGAAGTAAAACAGATAAAGCAGAAATCTGTCCCTTCAAAGAACTTGCAGATAATCCTTTCTCCAAACCCTCTTGTAGAAAGGATAGAATCTTAGGAATTTGTATCTTGTTCCATGGGAATCCTTTAGATTC
The DNA here is from genome assembly GCF_027579735.1 of Bombina bombina. Taxonomy (NCBI): domain Eukaryota; kingdom Metazoa; phylum Chordata; class Amphibia; order Anura; family Bombinatoridae; genus Bombina; species Bombina bombina. The sequence continues at coordinate 56,759,638 of NC_069504.1, read as the reverse complement.
ATACCAACAGATATATTTTTTCCATATTTTATGGTAAATTTTCCTAGTTACAGGCTTTCTAGCCTGGATAAGAGTATCAATGACAGAATCTGAAAACCCACGCTTTGATAAAATCAAGCGTTCAATCTCCAAGCAGTCAGTTGGAGTGAAGCCAGATTCGGATGTTCGAATGGACCTTGAACAAGAAGGTCCTGTCTCAAAGGTAGCTTCCATGGTGGAGCCGATGACATATTCACCAGGTCTGCATACCAAGTTCTGCGTGGCCACGCAGGAGCTATCAAGATCACCGAAGCCCTCTCCTGATTGATCCTGGCTACCAGCCTGGGAATGAGAGGAAACGGTGGGAATACATAAGCTAGGTTGAAGGTCCAAGGCGCTATCAGTGCATCTACTAGAGTCGCCTTGGGATCCCTGGATCTGGACCCGTAGCAAGGAACCTTGAAGTTCTGACGAGACGCCATCAGGTCCATGTCTGGAATGCCCCATAATCGAGTTATTTGGGCAAAGATTTCCGGATGGAGTTCCCACTCCCCCGGATGGAAAGTCTGACGACTCAGAGCTTTCAGGGGTTCCCAGACCACGCCCCAGCCCACCAGACTGGCGTCGGTCGTGACAATGACCCACTCTGGTCTGTGGAAGCTCATTCCCTGTGACAGGTTGTCCAGGTTCAGCCACCAACGGAGTGAATCTCTGGTCCTTTGATCTACTTGGATCGTCGGAGACAAGTCTGTATAATCCCCATTCCACTGTCTGAGCATGCACAGTTGTAATGGTCTTAGATGAATTCGTGCAAAAAGAACTATGTCCATTGCCGCAACCATCAAACCTATTACTTCCATGCACTGCGCTATGGAAGGAAGAAGAGCAGAATGAAGTACTTGACAAGAGCTTAGAAGTTTTGATTTTCTGGCCTCTGTCAGAAAAATCTTCATTTCTAAGGAGTCTATTATTGTTCCCAAGAAGGGAACTCTTGTTGACGGGGACAGAGAACTTTTTTCTATGTTCACTTTCCACCCGTGAGATCTGAGAAAGGCTAGGACAATGTCCGTATGAGCCTTTGCTTTTGACAGAGACGACGCTTGAATCAGTATGTCGTCCAAGTAAGGTACTACTGCAATGCCCCTTGGTCTTAGCACCGCTAGAAGGGACCCTAGTACCTTTGTGAAAATCCTTGGAGCAGTGGCTAATCCGAATAAAAGTGCCACAAACTGGTAATGCTTGTCCAGAAAGGCGAACCTTAGGAACCGATGATGTTCCTTGTGGATAGGAATATGTAGATACGCATCCTTTAAATCCACCGTGGTCATGAATTGACCTTCCTGGATGGTAGGAAGAATTGTTCGAATGGTTTCCATTTTGAACGATGGAACCCTGAGAAATTTGTTTAGAATCTTGAGATCTAAAATTGGTCTGAATGTTCCTTCTTTTTTGGGAACTATGAACAGATTGGAGTAAAACCCCATCCCTTGTTCTCCTAATGGAACAGGATGAATCACTCCCATTCTTAACAGGTCTTCTACACAATGTAAGAATGCCTGTCTTTTTATTTGGTTTGAAGACAATTGAGACCTGTGGAACCTCCCCCTCGGGGGTAGTTCCTTGAATTCCAGGAGATAACCTTGAGAAACTATTTCTAGCGCCCAAGGATCCTGAACATCTCTTGCCCAAGCCTGAGCAAAGAGAGAGAGTCTGCCCCCCACCAGATCGGGACCGGATCGGGGGCCAACACTTCATGCTGTTTTAGTAGCAGTGGCAGGTTTCTTGGCCTGCTTACCCTTGTTCCAGCCTTGCATCGGTCTCCAGGCTGGTTTGGTTTGAGAACTATTACCCTCTTGCTTAGAGGGTGTAGAATTTGAGGCTGGTCCGTTTCTGCGAAAGGGACGAAAATTTGGCTTATTTTTAGCCTTAAAAGACCTATCCTGAGGAAGAGCGTGGCCCTTTCCCCCAGTGATGTCTGAAATAATCTCTTTAAAGTCAGGGCCAAACAGCGTTTTACCCTTGAAAGGGATGTTAAGCAATTTGTTCTTGGAGGACACATCCGCTGACCAAGACTTTAGCCAAAGCGCTCTGCGCGCCACAATAGCAAAACCTGAATTTTTCGCCGCTAATCTAGCTAATTGCAAAGTGGCGTCTAAAATAAAAGAGTTAGCCAATTTAAGTGCTTGAACTCTGTCCATAACCTCCTCATACGAAGATTCTTTATTGAGCGACTTTTCTAGTTCTTCGAACCAGAAACACGCTGCCGTAGTGACAGGAACAATGCATGAAATTGGTTGTAGAAGGTAACCTTGCTGAACAAACATCTTTTTAAGCAAACCCTCTATTTTTTTATCCATAGGATCTTTGAAAGCACAACTATCTTCTATAGGGATAGTAGTGCGTTTGTTTAGAGTAGAAACCGCCCCCTCGACCTTGGGGACTGTCTGCCATAAGTCCTTTCTGGGGTCGACCATAGGAAATAATTTCTTAAATATAGGGGGAGGAACAAAAGGTATGCCGGGCCTTTCCCATTCCTTATTTACAATGTCCGCCACCCGCTTGGGTATAGGAAAAGCATCGGGGGGCACCGGGACCTCAAGGAACTTGTCCATCTTACATAATTTCTCTGGAATGACCAAATTGTCACAATCATCCAGAGTAGATAACACCTCCTTAAGCAGAGCGCGGAGATGTTCTAATTTAAATTTAAAAGTAATAACATCAGGTTCAGCTTGTTGAGAAATTTTTCCTGAATCTGAAATTTCTCCCTCAGACAAAACTTCCCTCCTGGCCCCTTCAGATTGGTGTGAGGGTATGTCAGAACCATTATCATCAGCGTCCTCATGCTCTTCAGTATCTAAAACAGAGCAATCGCGCTTTCTCTGATAAGTGGGCATTTTGGACAAAATGTTTTTAATAGAATTATCCATTACAGCCGTTAATTGTTGCATAGTAAGAAGGATTGGCGCACTAGATGTATTAGGGACCTCTTGTGTGGGCAAGACTAGTGTAGACACAGAAGGGGATGATGCAGTACCATGCTTACTCCCCTCGCTTGAGAAATCATCTTGGGCAACATCATTATCAGTGGCATCATTGTCCCTACTTTGTTTGGACACTATGTCACATTCATCACATATATTTAAATGAGGAGGAACCTTGGCTTCCAAACATACAGAACATCGTCTATCTGATGGTTCAGACATGTTAACAGGCATAAACTTGATAACAAAGCACAAAAAACGTTTTAAAATAAAACCGTTACTGTCACTTTAAATTTTAAACTGAACACACTTTATTACTGAATATGTGAAAAAGTATGAAGGAATTGTTCAAAATTCACCAAAATTTCACCACAGTGTCTTAAAGCCTTAAAAGTATTGCACACCAAATTTGAAAGCTTTAACTCTTAAAATAACGGAACCGGAGCCGTTTTTACATTTAACCCCTATACAGTCCCTGGTATCTGCTTTGCTGAGACCCAACCAAGCCCAGAGGGGAATACGATACCAAATGACGCCTTCAATAAGCTTTTTCAGTGGTTCTTAGCTCCTCACACATGCATCTGCATGCCTTGCTTTCCAAAAACAACTGCGCATTAGTGGCGCGAAAATGAGGCTCTGCCTATGACTAGAAAAGACCCCCAGTGAAAAAGGTGTCCAATACAGTGCCTGCCGTTTTTTTAATACATCCCCAAGATTAAAAGAACTATTTATAGTTATAATCCACTAAATATACTTATAAAGTAATCGTTTTAGCCCAGAAAAATGTCTACCAGTCTTTAAAGCCCTTGTGAAGCACTTTATTCTTATACTAAACTAAGAAAATGGCTTACCGGTTCCCATAGGGAAAATGACAGCTTCCAGCATTACCAAGTCTTGTTAGAAATGTGTCATACCTCAAGCAGCAAAGTCTGCCCACTGTTTCCCCCAACTGAAGTTAATTCATCTCAACAGTCCTGTGTGGAAACAGCCATCGATTTTAGTAACGGATGCTAAAATCATTTTCCTCTTACAAACAGAAATCTTCATCTCTTTTCTGTTTCAGAGTAAATAGTACATACCAGCACTATTTTAAAATAACAAACTCTTGATTGAAGAATAAAAACTACATTTAAACACCAAAAAACTCTTAACCATCTCCGTGGAGATGTTGCCTGTGCAACGGCAAAGAGAATGACTGGGGTAGGCGGAGCCTAGGAGGGATCATGTGACCAGCTTTGCTGGGCTCTTTGCCATTTCCTGTTGGGGAAGAGAATATCCCCACAAGTAAGGATGACGCCGTGGACCGGACACACCTATGTTGGAGAAATTGTTACTGTCTAAAGACTTAAAATAAGTACAGGATTGAATAGAGTCATTGAGATTCCATGTTAAGGATGCATCCAAAAAATCAATTGTGTGCTGTTGTACATTCCAAGTAAATTATAAACCCATATCATTGTTGTTAATCTCCTTCATGAAAGATTCAATAGACTCTATTAATCCATCCAAAATGAATAACAGATCATCGATGTACCGGCCATAGAAGACCAGATTGCTATCCCATTTTGCATTGTAAATATACCTGCTTTCGAAAACCCCCATAAACAGGTTTGCAAAACTAGTCGAAAATCTGGTCCCCATGGCTGTACCTCTGATTTGAATATAGAACTCATCTAAAAATGTAAAATAATTGTGAGTTAATATGAAACTTATTAATTCTAACAAATAATCTTTTTGTTTAACAGACATAGGGATCCTCATCTAGGTATTTTTCAATAGCTTGTAAACCTAAACTGTGCGTGATGTTTGAGTAAAGGGCACTCACATCGCAGGATAATAACAACAAAAAAGTTATCACCTCTTAATATTAGAGAGTTTAAATAAAAGATCAGTAGTGTCATTAATATATGATTTTAATTGAATCACATATCTTTGTAAGAAAAAGTCTATATAGGCTGATAGTCTGTCTGCCATACTGTTAATGCCAGCAATGATGCGTCTACCGGGAGTTTTAGATACACACTTGGGTATCTTAGGCAAGTGGTAATAGTATGGGATATTAGGATTTCTTGGAGTTAGATAGTTATTTTCCCTATTAATAATACCTTCATTACTACCAAAGGCAATGAGTTTGATAAGCTCTTTCATAAAAATATTTGTAGGATCTCTATCCATTTTTTTGTAATATTCTTTATCTAGTAATATTCGTTGGGCTTCCAAAAAATAATCCTCATAGTTCTGGATAACAATCCCTCCTCCTTTATCCGCCTGGCGAATAATAATATTGTTATCTGATGCTTGATTGTCAAGGGCTATTTTTTCATTAGGCCAAATGTTACTATGTTTGCTATTATTTTTAGGAAGTCTTTCAAAATCTTCCATGACTAAGCTAGATCACGGATGACCCTTGTTTCGCATCACTATTATCTGTTAACAAAGGCATTCCATTTATTTTTCAGTGTTTTAGTTGTTTGTTGGAAAAATACCTCTGAAAAGAGAGTTTCCTCGTAAATTTGTTGAGATCAACAAACAACTCAAACATTTTATGTGAATTAGAAGGGCAAAAACTAACTCCCTTGCCCAAAATTCTGATCCCTTCATCACTTAGAGTTCTACTTGATAGATTGAAAATACCCTTGCTTAGTTGTTGTAGCTTCTTTTCCTTGGTGGTATGTCCCCTTCCCCGTTTGCGTATGTTCTTTTGTTTCTGCCTGCTTGTTGATGCTGGGTGTTTATGTTACAAACTGCTGTTTGTAACTGGCCCTTTAAATGGAAAATTGCCCTGCTTCCCTGGATTTTGGAGAAGCCTATTTGCCAGCCTCCTTCCACATGACTATGGCCCCTGGAAGATTGTGCCCCTGAGGACATATTGACTTTTGTTGGGTGTGTGTGGCCCTTTAAGAACCATCTGGGGACATATTGTGACTTTGATGAACAATGCCCCTTTAAGACTATGTCCCCAGACCTGTGAAATGACTTGTCCCTGGCTTTCTCCCACTTGGTTCAGTTTCATTGTGTGCCATTAAGAGTTAAATTTTGTTCAGCTTCAAGAAACCTATTCTAAATACAAGTCTGCTGGGATTAGCTCTAATTAGGTTTAGTGATCAACTTTCCCATTGTCTAATCAGACTAGTATTGATAAGGTGGACTGCATTGTTTTATTGTGTGTAATGTTATCTGCTGAAGTAAATGTTGTGGCCTGTCAAAGGGAGTGTCTCTCTATCTAATATCAAATGTGTGATGGGGGATTTTATGCCTCCCCCTGAGAGTGTCCTGTTTGCATGTAACCTCAATAAAAAGGAGGCTGTGTGCTCCAGCACATCAGACCTATTTTCTGTCCCTCTAACTTGCAGCTTTGACTCATGTTTGTAGGGGACAGCTTATAATCACTACAGGGATTGCTGACTATGGTGCTGATGATTCTTTGGTGAGCGCTAGGAGCATCCTTTTCTACGGTCCAACTTCCAGCCAGCCTGGAGGCAACCGTAACATTTGGCGGCAGCGGTGGGATTGGCGTCCTAGTGCAAGGAGCAGCACCACAACAGCACTGGTATCGTAGGAGAGTAATTGAGGGCAACGCTAGCCACTGCGCAGCGTCCCTACCTACAGCAGCATGGAGCTGACAAGATACTGGTCAGAACCATGTGAAGAGCACCTCAACCGGATCCGTCGCTATGAGGGCGCGGATTTCGTTCCAGAAGTAAAGAGGCGGCTAGTCCGATATGGTCCAGACCCTGCACAGGAGGTAGTCAGTCGCCTCATCCGGGAATTGGCTACGGAGAACAAAGCGGCACGAGCCTTTGAGCGCCAACTGTGGAGTTTGAGGGTATGGACACCTGGTCTCTCTCCCCAGCCGCAGCATGTTCCACAGGGAGAGGGGAGCAGCGACCTCCCTCCCCAGCGGCAGTATACTGTGCAGAGGGAAGAGACAACCGGTCTCCTTCCCCAACCCCAACCAGAGATACCAGAGGCAGCAGGCCTCATAGACTGGTCCTGGGAGGACCCCCAGCAGGCAGGTGGAGATGGGACCGCAGTCTCTCTACCGGCCCTACAGGGATGCTGGGCAGGCGGCCCAGATCCCCAGCGACAGACCCAGCTACAGGGAGGGGAGAGCATCGACCTCCCTCCCCAGCCGGAGTGTGCCTTCCAGGGAGAGGAGACAACCGGTCTCTCTCCCCAGCCGCAGCATGTTCCACAGGAAGCGGAGAGCATCGACCTCCCTTCCCAACGGCCGCCGGAGTATCAGGAGGAGGAGGTAAGCCAATCTCCCCCTCCCCAGCTAACTCCTAACTTGGGCCCAGGGTTAACAGTGGAGATGTTAACCCCCACTGACCCCCACGTTCCCTTTGCCACCGGGCAGGACTATGCCCCAATTCCCCCAGCAGAAGAGCTGGCATCAGGACAGAGCACTGCTGGCCTCTGCCCTACAGACCTTGTCCTTGTTACAGGACTGGCCTGCAAACCCCTCACCCCAGCAGAAGCGCTGGCACCAGGGCAGAGTGCCGCTGGCCTCTGCCCCCCAAGTACCATCAGCTATTTGCACAGCTGCGCCAGGAAGGCAGAGGATGCTACACTTTCATCCTATAACCTGGAACCTACAGGCCAGTGCTACTTGTTGTGGGGGGGCTGCTTTGCTGCTAGTGTTTATTTGTGGGTGGGTTGCGAGACTAACTTAGGCACTGACCGACAGAAGGTCAGGTGCCTGGTTAGTCTCCCTCCAAAAGGGGAGATATGTTACAAACTGCTGTTTGTAACTGGCCCTTTAAATGGAAAATTGCCCTGCTTCCCTGGATTTTGGAGAAGCCTATTTGCCAGCCTCCTTCCACATGACTATGGCCCCTGGAAGATTGTGCCCCTGAGGACATATTGACTTTTGTTGGGTGTGTGTGGCCCTTTAAGAACCATCTGGGGACATATTGTGACTTTGATGAACAATGCCCCTTTAAGACTATGTCCCCAGACCTGTGAAATGACTTGTCCCTGGCTTTCTCCCACTTGGTTCAGTTTCATTGTGTGCCATTAAGAGTTAAATTTTGTTCAGCTTCAAGAAACCTATTCTAAATACAAGTCTGCTGGGATTAGCTCTAATTAGGTTTAGTGATCAACTTTCCCATTGTCTAATCAGACTAGTATTGATAAGGTGGACTGCATTGTTTTATTGTGTGTAATGTTATCTGCTGAAGTAAATGTTGTGGCCTGTCAAAGGGAGTGTCTCTCTATCTAATATCAAATGTGTGATGGGGGATTTTATGCCTCCCCCTGAGAGTGTCCTGTTTGCATGTAACCTCAATAAAAAGGAGGCTGTGTGCTCCAGCACATCAGACCTATTTTCTGTCCCTCTAACTTGCAGCTTTGACTCATGTTTGTAGGGGACAGCTTATAATCACTACAGGGATTGCTGACTATGGTGCTGATGATTCTTTGGTGAGCGCTAGGAGCATCCTTTTCTACGGTCCAACTTCCAGCCAGCCTGGAGGCAACCGTAACAGTTTAGTCCCTCTTTCCTCCACAACAGGACTAGGGGTATTTGCTCCTCTAAAAAAGGAGAATTGGAGGATGTAGAGGTTCCCTGTATTGTAGCGTCTCTATTGCCAATTGAATTATCTCTTCGGGGGTGGGGAGTGTAGGGGCGCTCATTTCTATAGTTACAGTCTGTGGCATCTCTATTGCTGAATGAGTTGTCTCTTGGGGGGTGGGGAGTATAATGGCGCTCATTTTTATAAATATATGGAGAATATTGATACTGAGATGGTTGTTGTGGTCCCCTTGAGGCATAGTGAGGTTTATTCTGATAGGTATTAACTTGTTCAGACAAGGGTTAAAATCTACTTGACAACTGTACTCCCTGTTGAGTAACGCCATTGTGTTCCTAAAATTTGTTCTGTGGAACCCCCCTTCCGTTCTGTCTATAATGAGAATTTTAAGTAATTCTATTATTTTTGCTGTTGTGATTATCGTAATGTCTGTTTCTATTGTAATTCACTTGTGTCCAAGGTTGTTCATTAGGATCAGCCTTGTCCACTTTGTTGTAAGAATAGACTATACCCATAGCATAGTCTTCTTCATCCCTTTCTTTATTTTTATTCTTTTTTAAAATAACAATTTATGTAAGAACTTACCTTATAAATTAATTTCATATTGGCAAGAGTCCATGAGCTAGTGACGTATGGAATATACAATCCTACCAGGAGGGGCAAAGTTTCCCAAACCTCAAAATGCCTATAAATACACCCCTCACCACACCCACAATTCAGTTTAACGAATAGCCAAGTAGTGGGGTGAAAAAGAAAGGAGTAAAAAGCATCAACAAAGGAATTTGAAAATAATTGTGCTTTATACAAAAAAATCATAACCACCATAAAAAGGGTGGGTCTCATGAACTCTTGCCAATATGAAAGAAATGAATTTATCAGGTAAGTTCTTATATAAATTATGTTTTCTTTCATGTAATTGGCAAGAGTCCATGAGCTAGTGATGCATGGGATAGAAATACCCAAGATGTGGAACTCCACACAAGAGTCACTAGAGAGGGAGGAATAAAATAATAACAGCCATTTTCCGCTGAGAAAATTAAATCCACAACCAAAAAAAAAAGTTTTTCTCATAAATGAAAGAAAAAAACTTAAAACATAAGCAGAGGAATCAAACTGAAACAGCTGCCTGAAGAACTTTTCTACCAAAAACTGCTTCCGAAGAAGCAAATACATAAAATACATTTCAGGATCCGTTTCCTGTTGCGCTAAACGTTCCAACCAAAAAGTTGATGCAGCTGCAACATCAGCCATAGAAATGGCAGGCCTGATGAGATGACCAGAATATAAATAAGCTTTCCTTAGATAATATTCAAGTATAGTAGTACGTTTAGCAAGAGTAGAAATAGCCCCATCAACTTTGGGGATCTTTTCCCAAAACTCCAATCTAACTGCTGGCAAAGGATACAATTTTTTAAACCTTGAAGTAATAAAAAAAGTACCAGGCCTATTACATTCCTTAGAAATCATATCAGAAATAGCATCAGGAATTGAAAAAACCTCTGGAGTAACCACAGGAGGTTTATAAACAGAATTTAAACGTTTACTAGTTTTAATATCAAGAGGACTAGTTTCCTAAATATCCAATGTAATCAACACTTCTTTTAACAAGGAACAAATAAACTCCATTTTAAATAAATAAGAAGATTTGTCAGTGTCAATATCTGAGGAAGGATCTTCTGAATCAGATAGATCCTCGTCAGATGAGGATAATTCAGTATGTTGTCGGTCATTAGAAATTTCATCAACTTTATGAGAAGTTTTAAAACACCTTTTACGTTTATTAGAAGGCGGGATGGCAGACAAAGCCTTCTGAATCGCATCAGCAATAAAATCTTTTATATTCACAGGTATATCTTGTACATTAGATGTTGAAGGAACAATAGGCATAGTACTATTACTGATCGACACATTCTCTGCATGTAAAAGCTTATCATGACAAGTATTACATACCACAGCTGGAGATATAATCTCCACACATTTACAACAAATGCACTTAGCTTTGGTAGAACTGTTATCATGCAGCAGGGTTCCAACAGTGGTTTCTGAGACAGGATCAGATTGATCATTTTGCTTTACATGTTTGAGACATCTTGCAAATGTAAGAGAAAAAACAATTTCCTTATATGGCAGTTTCAGGAATGGGAAAAAATGCAAACAGCATAGCTCTCTAACATAGAAAAAGGCAAGAGGCACATAGGAATGGGGTTTTAAATAATGAAATTATTTGGCGCCAAGTATGAAGCACAACCTAACAATTTTTTTTTTGCGTTAACAACATCCGGAAATGACACACTCGCGTCATTGACGACGCAACCTTGAGCAAGGAACTCGGCGTCAACCAAAACGCTGGAAATGACTAAACTGCGCCATCGGACGTAACTTTGCGCCAAAAAAAATCTTGTGTCAAGAATGAGGCAATAAACTTCGGCATTTTGCACCCTCGTGAGCCTAATTTTGCCCGCAAAATTTAAAGAGAAAACAGTCAATAGAAAAAAAAGACTATACCCAAAGTAAGAAAAAATATTTTACCAAATATGAAACTGACAGTCTGCAAAAGAAAATTTACATAAACCTGACTCATGGCAAATATAAGTACAATACATATATTTAGAACTTTATAGTAATACATAAAGTGCCAAACCATAACTGAGAGTGTCTTAAGTAATGAAAACATACTTACCAAAAGACACCCATCCACATATAGCAGATAGCCAAACCAGTACTGTAACAGTTATCAGTAGAGGTAATGCAATATGAGAGTATATTGTCGATCTGAATAAGGGAGGTAGGAGATGAATCTCTACGAACGATGACAGAGAACCTATGAAATAGATCTCCCATGAGGAAAACCATTGCATTCAATAGGTGATACTCCCTTCACAACCCTCTGACATTCACTGTACTATATAAACGTAGAATCTAAGCACAAACTTACTTCACCACCTCCATAGGAGGAAGAGTTTGTAAAACTGAATTGTGGGTATGGTGAGGGGTGTATTTATAGGCATTTTGAAGTTTGGGAAACTTTGCCCCTCCTGGTAGGATTGTATATCCCATACGTCACTAGCTCAAGGACTCTTGCCAATTACATGAAAGAAAAGTTAATCTGGAAATTTGTCACCTTAATTGTTCTATTACTAAGTGTATTCAGAGTGGTCTTTAAAACCCTCTAGTAATTTTTGAGTGTCCTCAATCTTGTTACCAATGTCATTCACTAGTTTTTCTCTGTAAGTAATCAGTAAACCAATAAGTTATCAAGGGCTGTATAACACTAAGCTAATAATTCCTCATCTTCTTTAAAAGAACAAATTTTAAGTATTCTCAAACCTCTCGGTATCTGTTTTTTATCCCAATATTTTTTTCTAAGGAATCCAGATCCCACCAATGTCTATATTCAATTTTAATATATTCTTCCAGTTGGGAGAACAGTTGTTTGATAGAGAATTGGTGGTGTCATTAGTATGACTGTCAACCCTAGGTTGGTAGATGGTTCTCTTATTGGCTCTTTCTGTAATGGATAAGATTATAATCATGTCCCAGAAAAGTTATACTAAATATAACACTGTGTATGACACTCAATATATGGAAAAATGAAAACTATACAAAACCTCATGCAGTAAAAAACCTCATGCAGTGTCCTATACAAAAATAGAACTCCGTATACTTAGTGGCAGCAATAGAAAGGAACGAGTATCCTGTAATCGACGGCTCAGAGAGATAGGGGAGTATTCAAGAGAGAACTTTTCTTGGGGTTTTTTGTGTTTAACTGTGTGTTTTTTTTGTTTGTTTTTTTTTGGGTTTTTCTTCGGTTTTGTTCCGTTTTCTTTCGTTTATAAAGTTACTATGAAAATCCCCAATTCATTAACAAAAACTAAGATGTATATATAGCAATAAGAATCATATTGTAATATTGTTTTGATATTTGTTGTGTATATGTAATCACAGCAAGTCATCTTGATTTTGATTTGTTTATATATTTTGAGATGTATCATGAATTGGTTTATAAATAATAAATTTAAAAAAAAATAAACCAAAGACAGGAAATGCTGGAATGACAAAGAGAGACAAGGAAGGGCGCCTCTTAGTGTAGCCAATAGGCAAAAATGGACAAAGGATGTAAGCAAATAGGGTACTTACAATATCAGAAGGCAAAGATAATGCCTAAGTGGACAAACTGAGAACTCTCAGTGACTCAGCACACTCCAGCCTAGACTTCTAGTGCTGTGAGCACTTTATGCCTGAGGAAATGGCGCAGAGGATGCCGAGAAACGCGTTGCAATTTAGTGCCATTGGGTTTTATCTTTGTTTCATATGTATTATATGCTTTTAAATATAAATACAAATACATATTTTTAATTATATCTCAAGCACTTTGAGTCTTTTTTCGTTCACAATCCACTATTATTTGGAGCACCGGAGGATATTTTATTGGGTCTAACAGTTTGCTGGAAGTGGAGTGAGCTGGGGCACTTTAATAGTCCAGTAGGCGTTATTAGCACTGTCAAGTGCTTCTCAAAGTGTGAGTAGCCTTTCTATTATTGGGAGTACATTGGGTTGTGGTTGCTATATTGAGCTGCACTAGGAGGCGCCCTTTTTCTATGTGTTCATTTTTAGATCGTTGAGTCCCATATCTGGTACTGGAAGGAGCAGCCCACATCTGTGCACAGTGTGCTGAGTCACAGAGTTCTTAGCGTGTCCACGCATTCTGATATTGTAAGTACCCTATTTGCTTACATCGTTTGTCCATTTTTGCCTATTGGCTACACTAGGAGACGCCCTTCCTTGTCTCTCTTTGCAGTTCCATAGTTTCTCAATAGCCTATACCTAGGTATAGAAACATTCTGTATAGGTAGGGATGCTACAGGCTAAATCAGCTATTTAAAATGCAGATATAAAGGCTAAGGAGCTATTTGTAAACAATTTAATACACCCCAGCAGGTAAAATGGATCAATAGAAATAAATTAAAGGAGAAACAGTGTTTGGGTAAACTGAGTAGTAACCCTATTATCTAATTTGCTAAATTCTGTTGATATCATTTGTTGAAAAGCATACCTAGGTAGGCTCAGAAGTATTACACTACTGTTAGCTAGCTGCTGATTGGAGGCTGCACATATATGCCTCTTGTCACTGGCTCACCCAATGTGTTTAGCTCCCAGTAGCACATTGCTGCTCCTTCAACAAAGGATACAACGAGAATAAAGCAAATTTGATAACAGAAGTCAATTGGAAAGTTGTTTAAAACTGTATGTTCTGTTTGAATCATAAAATAAAAATAATTCCTATACAGTGATTAAACACATCACTCTGTAATAGTGCAATACTAAAAAGTTCATTAAAATGGACACTAACATCAAGATTAAACTTGCATTATTCAGACAGAGAACATAGTTTTAAGAGATGTTTCTATTGGCTGATGGCCGTCACATGATACAGGGAGCCAGGAAAAAAAAATACATTTTCAATTTTTTTTAAATAAAAAAAAATCTACTGCTCATTTAAAGTTCTATTGCATTGC
>NC_069504.1:56728125-56738125 GCF_027579735.1 Bombina bombina | reverse complement strand
CTTTAAAATCTGCTCGATAGCTCAGGTCTGGTTAAACGGATTAATTTCAGCTTGCTTGGTTTTGCTGCAACACAAGCGGACAGCTCCACCTACTGGCTATTTTAATAAATGCACTGCTTCTCAATGCTTTTCAATAGCAGTCACATGACTGGAAAAAAAGGTTGTTATTCTGAAACGGTGTAAATTGAACCTTTGTAAAACGAGGGCCACGTGTGTGTGTGTGTGTGTGTGTGTGTGTGTGTGTGTGTGTATGTATATGTATGGTATGGATATACCAGAGCACTCAAAGTGAACTATTAAGAATTAATTCACAATGTGAGTTGAAGTGCAGGACTGGGTATTTATAAATAAAACATAACTTTTAATAATGTCCAAGTAAAAAATAATGAAAAATAATGGTGATAAACATTCACACAGTGTAGTGTATATTAAAATCAATTAAAAAAGAGAGAAATGAATGCTGAAGTGCCAAGTATTGGCCATACAAAGTATGTCAAGTGGGTGATTCACAATCAAAAAGCACTATAGAGTGCTTAGCAATAGCAACAAAACTAATTCAATAACAAAAGGAAGTTACACTTCCACAAAATATGATGCTGAGTGCAGTGCTCAGCCGTGGTTAGCTACTATTAAAGTCACACACTCTGTATGCAATTACAAGATAGGGTTGAACTTGTGAATCTGTCACTATCAAGACCTGTGTAATGAGTCAGAATAAACCCAATTCACAGAAAAACAGAATTTATGCTTACCTGATAAATTACTTTCTCCAACGGTGTGTCCGGTCCACGGCGTCATCCTTACTTGTGGGATATTCTCTTCCCCAACAGGAAATGGCAAAGAGTCCCAGCAAAGCTGGTCACATGGTCCCTCCTAGGCTCCGCCCACCCCAGTCATTCGACCGACGGACAGGAGGAATATATATAGGAGAAACCATATGGTACCGTGGTGACTGTAGTTAGAGAAAATAATTCATCAGACCTGATTAAAAAACCAGGGCGGGCCATGGACCGGACACACTGTTGGAGAAAGTAATTTATCAGGTAAGCATAAATTCTGTTTTCTCCAACATTGGTGTGTCCGGTCCACAGCGTCATCCTTACTTGTGGGAACCAATACCAAAGCTTTAGGACACGGATGAAGGGAGGGAGCAAATCAGGTTACCTAAACGGAAGGCACCACAGCTTGCAAAACCTTTCTCCCAAAAATAGCCTCCGAAGAAGCAAAAGTATCAAATTTGTAAAATTTGGCAAAAGTGTGCAGTGAAGACCAAGTCGCTGCCTTACATATCTGGTCAACAAAAGCCTCGTTCTTGAAGGCCCATGTGGAAGCCACAGCCCTAATGGAGTGAGCTGTGATTCTTTCAGGAGGCTGCCGTCCGGCAGTCTCATAAGCCAATCGGATAATGCTTTTAAGCCAAAAGGAAAGAGAGGTAGAAGTCGCTTTTTGACCTCTCCTTTTACCAGAATAAACAACAAACAAGGAAGATGTTTGTCTGAAATCTTTAGTAGCCTCTAAATAGAACTTTAGAGCACGGACAACGTCCAAATTGTGTAACAAACGTTCCTTCTTTGAAACTGGATTCGGACACAAAGAAGGTACAACTATCTCCTGGTTAATATTTTTGTTAGAAACAACTTTAGGAAGAAAACCAGGCTTAGTACGAAAAACCACCTTATCTGCATGGAACACCAGATAAGGAGGAGAACACTGCAGAGCAGATAACTCTGAAACTCTTCTAGCAGAAGAAATTGCAACCAAAAACAAAACTTTCCAAGATAGTAACTTAATATCTATGGAATGTAAAGGTTCAAACGGAACCCCTTGAAGAACTGAAAGAACTAGATTTAGACTCCAGGGAGGAGTCAAAGGTCTGTAAACAGGCTTGATCCTAACCAGAGCCTGAACAAATGCTTGAACATCTGGCACAGCTGCCAGTCTTTTGTGTAGTAAGACAGATAAAGCAGAGATCTGTCCCTTTAGAGAACTTGCAGATAATCCTTTCTCCAAACCTTCTTGTAGAAAGGAGAGAATCTTAGGAATTTTTATCTTATTCCATGGGAATCCTTTGGATTCACACCAACAGATATATTTTTTCCATATTTTATGGTATATCTTTCTAGTTACAGGTTTTCTGGCCTGAACCAGAGTATCTATCACAGAATCTGAAAACCCACGCTTTGATAGAATCAAGCGTTCAATCTCCAAGCCGTCAGTTGGAGGGAAACCAGATTTGGATGTTCGAATGGACCCTGAACAAGAAGATCCTGTCTCAAAGGTAGCTTCCATGGTGGAGCCGATGACATATTCACCAGGTCTGCATACCAAGTCCTGCGTGGCCACGCAGGAGCTATCAAGATCACCGAGGCCCTCTCCTGATTGATCCTGGCTACCAGCCTGGGAATGAGAGGAAACGGTGGGAATACGTAAGCTAGGTTGAAAGTCCAAGGTGCTACTAGTGCATCTACTAGAGTCGCCTTGGGATCCCTGGATCTGGACCCGTAGCAAGGAACCTTGAAGTTCTGACGAGACGCCATCAGATCCATGTCTGGAATGCCCCATAATTGAGTTATTTGGGCAAAGATTTCCGGATGGAGTTCCCACTCCCCCGGATGAAATGTCTGACGACTCCGAAAATCCGCTTCCCAATTTTCCACTCCTGGGATGTGGATCGCAGACAAGTGGCAGGAGTGATCCTCCGCCCATTGAATTATTTTGGTCACTTCTTTCATCGCCAGGGAACTCTTTGTTCCCCCCTGATGATTGATATATGCAACAGTCGTCATGTTGTCTGATTGGAACCTTATGAATTTGGCCTTTGCTAGTTGAGGCCAAGCTCTGAGAGCATTGAATATCGCTCTCAGTTCCAGAATGTTTATCGGGAGAAAAGACTCTTCCCGAGACCATAGACCCTGAGCTTTCAGGGATTCCCAGACCGCACCCCAGCCCACTAGACTGGCGTCGGTCGTGACAATGACCCACTCTGGCCTGCGGAAGCTCATTCCCTGGGACAGATGGTCCAGGGTCAGCCACCAACGGAGTGAATCTCTGGTCTTTTGATCTACTTGAATCATTGGAGACAAGTCTGTATAATCCCCATTCCACTGTTTGAGCATGCACAGTTGTAATGGTCTTAGATGAATTCGTGCAAAAGGAACTATGTCCATTGTTGCAACCATCAATCCTACTACTTCCATGCACTGCGCTAGGGAAGGACGAGGAACAGAATGAAGCACTTGACAAGAGCTTAGAAGTTTTGATTTTCTGACCTCTGTCAGAAAAATCCTCATTTCTAAGGAATCTATTATTGTTCCCAAGAAGGGAACTCTTGTTGACGGGGACAGAGAACTCTTTTCTTTGTTCACCTTCCATCCGTGAGATGTGAGAAAGGCTAGAACGATGTCCGTATGAGCCTTTGCTTTTGACAGGGACGACGCTTGTATTAGAATGTCGTACAAGTAAGGTACTACTGCAATGCGCCTTGGTCTTAGAACCGCTAGAAGGGACCCTAGCACCTTTGTGAAAATCCTTGGAGCAGTGGCTAATCCGAATGGGAGAGCCACAAACTGGTAATGTTTGTCCAGAAAAGCGAACCTTAGGAACTGATGATGTTCTTTGTGGATAGGAATATGTAGGTACGCATCCTTTAGGTCCACGGTAGTCATAAATTGACTTTCCTGGATGGTAGGTAGAATCGTTCGAATAGTTTCCATTTTGAACGATGGTACCCTGAGAAATTTGTTTAGGATCTTCAAATCCAAAATTGGTCTGAACGTTCCCTGTTTTTTGGGAACTACGAACAGATTGGAATAAAATCCCATTCCTTGTTCCTTTATTGGAACTGGGTGTATCACTCCCATCTTTAACAGGTCTTCTACACAATGTAAGAATGCCTGTCTCTTTATTTGGTTTGAGGATAAGTGAGACTTGTGGAACCTTCCCCTTGGGGGTAGTTCCTTGAATTCCAGGAGATAACCTTGAGAAACTATTTCTAGCGCCCAAGGATCCTGAACATCTCTTGCCCAAGCCTGAGCAAAGAGAGAGAGTCTGCCCCCCACCAGATCCGGTCCCGGATCAGGGGCTACTCCTTCATGCTGTTTTGTTAGCAGTGGCAGGCTTCTTGGCCTGCTTACCCTTGTTCCAGCCTTGCATTGGTTTCCAGGCTGGTTTGGGTTGTGAGGCATTACCCTCTTGCTTAGAGGATGCAGAATTAGAGACTGGTCCATTTCTGCGAAAGGGACGAAAATTAGGCTTATTTTTAGCCTTAAAAGACCTATCCTGTGGAAGGGCGTGGCCCTTTCCCCCAGTGATGTCTGAAATAATCTCTTTCAAATCAGGTCCAAATAAAGTTTTACCTTTGAAAGGGATGTTAAGCAATTTTGTCTTGGATGACACATCCGCTGACCAAGACTTTAGCCAAAGCGCTCTGCGCGGCACGATAGCAAACCCTGAATTTTTCGCCGCTAATCTTGCTAATTGCAAAGCGGCATCTAAAATAAAAGAGTTAGCCAATTTAAGTGCGTGAACTCTGTCCATAACCTCCTCATATGGAGTTTCTCTACTGAGCGACTTTTCTAGTTCCTCGAACCAGAACCACGCTGCTGTAGTGACAGGAACAATGCATGAAATTGGTTGTAGAAGGTAGCCTTGCTGTACAAAAATCTTTTTAAGCAAACCTTCCAATTTTTTATCCATAGGATCTTTGAAAGCACAACTATCTTCAATAGGAATAGTAGTGCGTTTGTTTAGAGTAGAAACTGCCCCCTCGACCTTGGGGACTGTCTGCCATAAGTCCTTTCTGGGGTCGACCATAGGAAATAATTTCTTAAATATAGGGGGAGGAACAAAAAGGTATGCCGGGTTTTTCCCACTCCTTATTTACTATGTCCGCCACCCGCTTGGGTATAGGAAAAGCGTCGGGGGGCACCGGAACCTCTAGGAACCTGTCCATCTTGCATAATTTCTCTGGAATGACCAAATTGTCACAATCATCCAGAGTAGATAACACCTCCTTAAGCAGTGCACGGAGATGTTCTAATTAAAATTTAAATGTCACAACATCAGGTTCAGCTTGATGAGAAATTTTTCCTGAATCTGAAATTTCTCCATCAGACAAAACCTCCCTCATGGCCCCTTGAGATTGGTGTGAGGGTATGTCAGAACAGTTATCATCAGCGTCCTCTTGCTCTTCAGTGTTTAAAACAGAGCAATCGCGCTTTCTCTGATAAGTAGGCATTTTGGATAAAAGATTTGCTATGGAGTTATCCATTACAGCCGTTAATTGTTGCATGGTAATAAGTATTGGCGCACTAGATGTACTAGGGGCCTCCTGCATGGGCAAAACTGGTGTAGACACAGTAGGAGATGATGTAGTATCATGTTTACTCCCCTCATTTGAGGAATCATCTTGGGCAATATCATTATCTGTGGCAGTACTGTCCTTACTTTGTTTGGACGCTATGGCACAATTATCACATAAATTTAAATGGGGAGACACATTGGCTTTCATACATATAGTACATAGCTTATCTGAAGGTACAGACATGTTAAACAGGCTTAAACTTGTCAACAAAGCACAAAAAACGTTTTAAAATAAAACCGTTACTGTCACTTTAAATTTCAAACAGAAAACACTTTATTACTGAATATGTGAAAAAGTATGAAGGAATTGTTCAAAAATTACCAAAATTTCACCACATTGTCATAAAGCCTTAAAAGTATTGCACACCAAATTTCAGAGCTTTAACCCTTAAAATAACGGAACCGGAGCCGTTTTTCAATTTAACCCTTATACAGTCCCAGCTATAGTCTTTGCTAAGACCCAACCAAGCCCTGAGGGGAATACGATACCAAATGACGCCTTCTAAAAGCTTTTTCAGAGATTCTTAGATCCTCACACATGCATCTGCATGCCCTGCTCTCAAAAAACAACTGCGCATTAATGGCGCGAAAATGAGGCTCAGTCTTTAACTAGAAAGGCCCCCTGACTGAAAAAGGTGTCCAATACAGTGCCTGCCGTTTTATAAGCGTTCCCCAAGATTATAAATGTCAAATGTTAGCCTAAATCTGAATAATATGTACAAATAAAGCAATCGATTTAGCCCATAAAAATGTCTACCAGTTTTTTAGCCCATAATAAGCCCTTTATTCTGTTTGTTTGACTAAGAAAATGGCTTACCGGTCCCCATGAGGGGAAATGACAGCCTTCCAGCATTACACAGTCTTGTTAGAAATATGGCTAGTCATACCTTAAGCAGAAAAGTCTGCTAACTGTTTCCCCCAACTGAAGTTACTTCATCTCAACAGTCCTATGTGGAAACAGCAATCGATTTTAGTTACTGTCTGCTAAAATCATCTTCCTCTTACAAACAGAAATCTTCATCCTTTTCTGTTTCAGAGTAAATAGTACATACCAGCACTATTTTAAAATAACAAACACTTGATAGAAGAATAAAAACTACATTTAAACACCAAAAAAAAACTCTTAACCATCTCCGTGGAGATGTTGCCTGTGCAACGGCAAAGAGAATGACTGGGGTGGGCGGAGCCTAGGAGGGACCATGTGACCAGCTTTGCTGGGACTCTTTGCCATTTCCTGTTGGGGAAGAGAATATCCCACAAGTAAGGATGACGCCGTGGACCGGACACACCAATGTTGGAGAAATAGAAGTAGGTGCAGTGACTAAAACCGCTAACATGTATATGTAGCTATTGAACAATTATGCCCACAAGAAGGGTGTGTGTGGTGGGTGAGTCTGGCAAGGATGTACCACAATATGCTCGCGGATTGCACACAGAACTAATCTAAAAAGAGGATTGACCTCACACGAATTATCTAGCTAGTGCAATGCTGGAGCGGTACTACACCTTGTCAGAATCCCATACTATTTGTTATGTAATGACAAAGGGTACTGCTAAGTCAATTAAAGAAGCCCAGAAATTGGCTAGTTAGCTTAGAAGGAATACTTCATGGTAAGCGTTTCAACAGTACGGTCAAATATTCATAATTATACACACACACGCTATATTAAACTGTCAGCATTCATAAGGAGCGCCTGATGCGCATTTCGCCACCTCCATGGCTTTCTCAAAGGCTAACCCGTCCTGCCTCAACTCGAGCGGTTAAGTATCGCTCAGAGCCAATCACGGGTGAGTAATCGTGCACACCCACTGACGGCTGGCCAATCACTAGTCATCTACCCCATTGGGTAGAGGTATGTCACATGACTTGTCATACTGATGCAGATGGGCGTGATTCATCACGCAACTATACATCAGCATAAACGGATATTATTTGTTTCGTAGAGGAGATATATGTTAAACAGATACTATTCAAATCCGTTTATATATATTTGTCACTATGTTGCCATAGCGATCAAATATCATAACTTTGCTTCAAGTCTCGTCATCAATATTTAGTTAGTATTTGATGAATAAAAGGGGGAAGTCTGAACATGGATCAGAGTATTAACACAGATATATGGTTACATCTATTGTTCTATTAAAAGACCGTAAATGCTATAAGCACTTATTTTCTAATCCAACATCCCAATTCCTGACTGATTACTTAAAATTGATTAATGAGGCAAAGGCAGATAATCTGATCAGTTCTAAGGAATACTCTTTCCTACAAGTCAAAAATCCCAGGATTGCTACTATCTACTTTCTACCCAAAATACATAAAAATAAAGAGTCACCACCAGGTAGACCCATTGTTTCCAGCATAAACAGTCTATGCGAACAAGGGAGCAAATTTTTGGATTTATATTTAAGAGAGATAGTATGGGCATTACCATCTTACACCAGGGATACTATGGACGTGCTTAGCAAAATAAATGACCTAATACTAGACCAAGACTCTTTCTTAGTCACCTGTGATTTTGAATCGCTCTATACCTCAATTAAACATGAATACGTTTGAGAGCTGTTGAATTCTTCCTAAGCATGCAATCAAATGATAGATCTGAGAGAAATAAATTTGTGATTAAACTATTGCAATTTGTACTCACCCATAACTACTATGTATTTAATGATAACTTCTACCTACAAATCCAGGGCACCGCCATGGGGTCATCTTGCGCCCCCACCTATGCCAACATCTACTTAGGGTGGTGGGAGAGTGAATATGTCTTTACTGACAGTATGTCTAAATATACTGATCATATAAATATGTGGTGTCGATACATAGATGATCTCTTCATAATATGGACGGGAAGCGAAGAGATGTTTAAAGAATTTATCACCAATCTTAATCAGAATGACATTAACCTGAAACTGACATACCACATAAACAGAAACAAAGTAGAATTTTTGGACATCAATATCTACAGAGATGATAACAATTACATAAAAACAGATCTTTTCAGGAAGGAAACAGCAACTAATTCAATTCTCCAATACGATAGTTGCCATACTAGAGGAACTAAAAATGCTATCCCCACGGGAGAGTTCCTCAGAATAAGGAGAAATTGTACGGACTTTAAAGTATTTAATGAAAGAGCAAGAGAACTGAAACTACGACTTAAAGACAGAGGATATAGTCGTAAAATAATACGTAAAGCCTACCAAAGAGCGAAAAGAACACCAAGGGAATCACTTCTGATTCCAAAAAAGAAAGTACAAACTGCTGAAAAAGAAGTCAGATTTGTGACCACCTATAACAATCATGATAAAATCACAAATATTCTGAATAAACATAGTGGAATACTTAAATCTGATAAAGATCTATCACCATATGTAGGTGAGAGGATAAAGACAAGCTGGAGAAGAGCTCCAACTATAGGGAATCTGCTGGTCAAAAGCCACTTTACCAAAAGAAGAACGAATAAATACATATGCGGAACGTACGCATGTGGCACATGCTGTTTCTGTCAATATATCTCTAATGAAAGAGAATACAAGACACGAACAGGAAGCATTAAACGGATGCTGGGGTTTGCAAATTGCAAAACCAAAAATGTTGTGTACTGCTTGTTATGCAAATGTGGCAAAAGATATATTGGAATAACTACTAGGGAGCTACGCATACGACTGGGCGAGCACATTAGTAGTATAAAGAACTGCCTAAAAGACCAAGAGAAAGGCAAGAACTTAACCCCAGTGGCGAAACATTACTTAAAAAACCATAGTACAAAACCAGAACTGAAGATATCAGTTCTACAAGTAATTAAACCTGGGATCAGAGCAGGAAATGTAGAAACTATGTTACTACAGGCAGAATGCCGCTGGATATTCTGGTTAGACACTTTAGCGCCACTGGGTATCAATGAACAAGATGGTTACAACTCTTTTCTGTAAATTGTATAATACAACATCCATAATAGCACCTTGCTTTAGAGCTAAAGCTAGCGTAAGATTATGTACAATGTCTGTACCCCCATAATTCATTATCATAATATGTGAAAACAACATAACATATTAGAATATACAAATGGAGTAAATTCAGAACGTATTATATGTTTTGCATGTGGTAGCAAACATATATTGGATTCATTACGGACAGCCCTTATGAGTGTATGTTATTTACCCTTAGTCAATTTAGTACGCCTTTGTATAGGGGAGTAGCTTTGATTGAGTGTTAACTATATATGTGATTAAATAGGAGTCACCTTGGCTTACTCACAACAATCCATAAATATTGATGGTAAACTAAATGAATAATTCCTTATCTGTATATTATCTTATCAGCTGTCCTCACTAAAGGATATCGGAGGACATAACACCAGTGGCATTAGTTCAAATACATATATAGTATTTTCCTGGTAATGTACACATATATAATAACCCAATACTAATGGGAGATGAACTGCCTTATGCCATTATTTTAGTTTCGTTACCATCAGAACAATAGATGTAACCATATATCTGTGTTAATACTCTGATCCATGTTCAGACTTCCCCCTTTTATTCATCAAATACTAACTAAATATTGATGACGAGACTTGAAGCAAAGTTATATTTGATCGCTATGGCAACATAGTGACAAATATATATAAACGGA